>NC_045448.1:1035882-1080968 GCF_002776525.5 Piliocolobus tephrosceles | reverse complement strand
TGCATGTTTGTATGTATATGTGGGTGTTGTGTGTGTGATTTCTGTTTGTGTGTGTGGTATGTATGTATGGTATGTGTGGCGTGTGTCTGTGTTGTTTGTGTGTATATATGTGTGGTGTATGTGTATGTCTTTGTGTGTGTGTGGTGTGTATGTGTGTGTGGTGTGTATGTTTTTGTGTTATATGTATGTGGTGTGTTTGTGTGTGTGTTGTGTGCATGTCTATGTGTTGTTTGTGTGCGTGTATATGTGTGGTGTATGTGGTGTGTGGGATGTATGTGTTGGAGGTAGAAGGAAGGTGGCTCTGAGTTTCAGAGCCAATAGGAGAGTCCATTTTCCTTAAAGAGGGAGAATTAATCTCATTTACACTTAATGCTACAATATTTTAATTTATGGAGCTTGCTGATCCATTAGACATGCAGTGGTATTTGATGAGAATTTCAGTAAACTTCCAGAATAATTCAATGACAAGTTGTCACGGTCACGATGCTGGAAGTGCTCCGTCCCTCACTTTTTCTCTTCTTATGCCCTTTTGCTATTCATTTTATCCGACCTACATTGTCTCTGTCACACTTGCTCCTTAACCCAACATTCTCATCATTTTTCAACATATATGTAGAACTTTCTATTTTATAAATTGTTAACTTTTATGTTTTCATTCATAAGCTCAATCTTATTAAACATCTTCCGATAGAAAGCCGTGTGCTCTGAGGTCCTGTCCCGCTTACCTTAAAATTGGAAGGACAGGTGGCACAACTGGACCCTGTGGGAAGACGCCATCTCCAGGCCCATGCCAGGGCCTCAGCCGCAAGTGAGGGCAGCTGCAGCCAATGCCTCTGGTGGTCCCCAGTGTCAGCCTCCGTGGGGCTGGGCCCTCCCCCCACACCCCCATGCTCCTCCTGCCTCTCCCCGCGCCCTTTCCCTATGCCCCCATCAAGCCCCCTGTTGGCTCCCGGCCCTCGTCCTCATTGGCTCAAGACACGTTGCATCTGCTAAGGTTTTCTGCAACTTTTAAGATTTCCTGTTTTTTGCTTACATAAGTAAAATTCCGTTTTTAAAAAAATCATTGCAAGAGATTTCTGTTCGACTTTTGAATTTCATAGCTGGTTCCTGGAAGTCCTCTTGTTGGATCTTACATACACACCTCCACCCAGAAGCCACATCTGCCCTCTGGCACAGCGAAGTCCCTATTTTAGCAGTTGCCAACCTCAGGCCAGCTCTCATGGGCATTGTGCCCAAGCTGATGCACTTTGATTTTTGTTCAAAGTTAGGAAAATGTGTTTAGTCTTCAATCACCCGCACTGAGAAATAGCTAACATTTTCAGCATCAATAATGTTTCATTTCCTTAAATAACTTGCATTTTACTGCTCTGTGAAATTAGTTATTATCCACTTGTCTTTGGAGAGATTATTTGTAAAACATGAACAAGTTATTGCCAGGGAATAATTAAATCCACAGAATTTAAGTCACTCTATGCACTTAGACAAGTGCATTTAAGCTTTTCTGTGAGGCTTTCCCTTTGTGGAGACACCATTCCTGGGCATGAGATGGCTGTGTGTGCACTTTTGAGACATTTTGCTGACATTCCTAATTGGATACTATTTTCTTTATAATTCAGAGGCTGATCCTTTTGATGCATCATTCAAACAGCGATAATGCAATCTTTTAAAATGTGGGTCTTTTCCTGCACATAGTTTTAAATAACCGTCATGTAACAAGATGTCACGGTTTCTTACTGGCTATAACTGTTAGTTTCCTGTGGTCAACTTGGCTGGGCAGTGCCCAGTTATCCAACCAAACACCAGTCGAGGTGCTGTTGTGAAGGCATTTTTTTTTTTTTTTTTTTTTTTTTGAGACAGAGTTCAGCTCTTGTCGCCCAGGCTGGAGTGTAGTGGTGCGATCTCGACTCACTGCAACCTCCGCCTCCTGGGTTCAAGCAATTCTCCCACCTCAGCCTCCTGAGTAGCTGGAATTACAGGTGCCCACCACCACACCTGGCTAATTTTTGTATTTTTAGTAGAGACGGCATTTCACCATGTTGGCGAGGCTGGTCTCAAACTCCTGACCTCAGGTGATCCGCCTGCTTTGGCCTCCCAAAGTGCTGGGATTACAGGAATGAGCCACCATACCTGGCCTTGTGAAGGTATTTTATAGATGTGGTTAACATCTACGATCAGTTAACTTTAAATGAAATTACCCTCAATAATGTAAGTTGGGTCCTTAAGATCAAAACATGAGATTTCTCTGAGGAAGAAGAAAATCCACCTGCTGGATAAAGGCTCAGATCCTCTCAGGAGTTTGCAGACTGAGGTGCTGAACTACAAATGTTATACACAGACACACATAGATGCATACATGTGCACACACACACTACACACATATGTGTGCACACATGAATATTACACATGCACACACACGTGCACATATACGGAATATACACATCCACACACATGCAGACGTAAACACTACACATGCCCCTGGATATGCACACATATATGCAGTACACACACGTACACATGTATATGCACTCCAGCATGCAGCCTCACATGTACATGCGTGTGCACATACAAACGTATACACATGTGTATCCAATATCTTTCCTACTCGCTCTGCTTCTCTGGTAGAGCCCGAACCAATCCTTTATCAGCTATCATCAAATAATACTTGAAATAAGAGCGGTAGATTGTCCATAATTTGAACTGAAGGTTAATTGCTCTACCCTACATCTTCACACAAATTGAAAGTGGACGCCATGATTGACTGATTGCCTGGCCTGTAACCATCTAATTAGGAGTCAACACATTGATGATCTATAATATAAGCCCTTTATAAATCCAGATAAATAATGCTAGAATTATACATGATGTGTAAAACAAAACAAAAAAAATTATATTATGTGGTTAACAAATGAAGGACAGTAAATGTTTACATACTTAATATTTGAATAATTGTTCTCTAGATACGTTTGAGAATTTAGTAAATTGAGTATATTATAGTAGAAATGACTTAGAATTGAGCAAATCTGTTTTCAATTCTGAGTTCTGATGCTTAGTGCTCTTGAAAACCCGAATTACACCCCTTATACACAGGGGCTGGTCACCCATTTTCTCCAGTGGCTATGAGGATTAGGTAAAATCGTGTGAGCAGGTGCCCTGCAGCGTGTGAGCAGCTGTGCTCATCTGCATCATCACCAGGTTCATGAGAGTGACAAAGTGAAGAGAAGTGCGGCACAAACGGGTAAAGGGCGAGCAGCAAATCCAGGATGCAAAGGCGCTCAGAGCAGCCTGAAGAATAATACAAGTCGGCCGGGCGCGGTGGCTCAAGCCTGTAATCCCAGCACTTTGGGAGGCCGAGACGGGCGGATCACGAGGTCAGGAGATCCAGACCATCCTGGCTAACCCGGTGAAACTCCGTCTCTACTAAAAAATACAAACAACTAGCTGGACGAGGTGGCGGGCGCCTGTAGTCCCAGCTACTCGGGAGGCTGAGGCAGGAGAATGGCGTGAACCCGGGAGGTGGAGTTTGCAATGAGCCGAGATCTGGCCACTGCACTCCAGCCTGGGCGACGACAGAGCAAGACTCTGCCTCAAAAAAAAAAAAAAAAAGAATAATACAAGTCATAAAAATCTAAATATGAGCAGGAAAGCATTGAGGACACCTAGAATGGAAGAAACATGCAGAGGTCACAGGGAAGGGGCACACGTGGGCATCGCGCTTCAGTCTAGGGGGGAAAGCTGCGGTCTGGTGTCTGGTGTTCCTGCAGAAAGAGTGAGGCTGGGTGTGGAAACAGGTGGAAGGGTCTCAACATTTGTTATCAGAAGGTAGCACCCGGAAAACGAAACATTAGGAGAAGTTTGAGCCAAACAAGCAGCAAACAACAAAGCAACAACAAATGGCAAAGCCCTCTGTTGTATACAGGTGTGAGGCATCCCTGGCCCTCAGGTGTGCACAGGCGTGGGACACCCCCGGCCCTCAGGTGTGCAAAGGCATGGGGCACCCCCCACCCTCTGCTGCATACAGGTGTGGGGCACCCCCAGAGACAGCCTGCAGCACCAGGGTCCTGTGCACACCTTGACCCCAGAGCTGGTACAGATGGGACCACAGCCTGATTGCAGCCTGCACATGCCTTCCATTGGGGCTGAAGACAGTTCATTTCCACAGTATGAGAACAACTGAAGGAACAGTAACTGTGCCATTAAGTCTGGTTTCTTCCAAAATCATGCACTTTCACTGGTATTTTCCACTGTATGTCGTAGCACATATTCTATACTTTTCTACCTCAGAGGTAATTGGAGGTTTTGACAAAACCACTCCCAAATTTGACAAATCAAATGCATCACCCAGAGAGTGGCAGTCACTGAGCCCAAACCACAACCCGCCAGGGATAGCGCAGGTGAGAATGAGGCTCTGTGGGGCTCGGGCTTGGGCTCGGGGCTGGGTTCAGCAGCCGTGTGGCTGTGCTGGGCACAAAGAGGGAGCCCAACTCCAGGCACGTCCCTGGGACAGAGCCGACCCCGGCCACCTCCACACAGGGCTATTCACGAGACATCTGGTCTTCCCTCAACAATTTCTGTTCCACAACTAGAAAAGGCTGAAGCCTCTCAGGTATAGATACTGACCCTCCAAATTCTGACCTTTAGACGCTAACGCGACATTTGCCGCTGAGTGGATCGTACTTAAAAAGCATGACATCCATCTCTCCGTGTCCTTAAGTAAACTTCACAGGATGTCCCTTTACTTTTATTAGCTGAATTCCATAAGCACATTTTGCTCCCTCACAACAGAAAAATATCTCCTCCCCGTTCATCTTGGCCCTGACCCACCCTGCAGTGTCCTCCCGGTCACACATCAGGAGGCGCACACCAAGCCCCCGGGGAAGACCCTCTGGGCTGCACGTCACCCACCAATTAGAGCCAATGAAATGTCTTACGAAGATGTGTGCCCAGGCCTGCCCACTGGTGCTGTGGCAGGGAAAACCAGAGAGGCGGGCTGCAAATGGCAAATTTGCTTTTATACACGTCACCCACTCATGACATTTGCTTTTATACACGTCACTCACTCATGAGTGACAGACAGCCTTTTCGATCCCCAATAGATACAAAGATGCTTGTTTAGTTCCCTAAACCTTCAAACGCTTGCTGTTACATTAAGTCACTATTCGCTAAGAGATTTGTGATTGTGAAATATTTAAAGAACATTATTTCATCCGTGAATGCAATTTTAATAACGGAGAAGTGTCAAATAAAAAGCTAACCCGCTTCATCGATCTGTTGAGGGTGGGCAGGAGTAATGTTGCCACCTGAACCTAGAAAGGACATGGGGGATAGGTTTTTCCAAACCACTGCTGCTCACAGATTCTTGCCGGGACAAGCACAGTAGGACTTGACTTTACAGATTAACCCACAGAGGCCTTGGTAATTCTGTAATGTGCTCATGGACAAAAATAAGTGGCAAAGCCCTGAGTAGAATTTTAATCTTCTGATGCTGTTGCTTCCTTTCTCCTGTGTATATTCACAACTAATCTGTGTATATTTTTCTAATCCTGTTCACAATCCGTGGCCACTTCCAACATCTCTTCCTTTGTACAATGAAAAGACAAACTTAGCTCAGCTATGGGGCAATTCCCAGAACTGCAACGTCCACACAATCTCATTGACAAACTCTCACCCTCCCCACCTATGTAAGCCTCACTGCTTCCCATCACACACACACACACACACACACACATATGTCTGACAAGAACATGTATGTTTTAATTTCAATCTAACTGTCAACTTGCCCAGTGACCCCTGGTGTATGAACCATGGAACCCATAATAATAATTGACTTTGCTTTCCAAACTCATGTTCACAAGACTCGTTTTAAATACCTTCCAGGGAATGGTACCATGAAATACCTTCAGGCACCATGGAGTGGGGTACACTCCATGGTGCCTGACAACAGTCACTGTTATTTGTAGGGAAAGGGGCGATGCCCAGAAGGCTCGAGCAGCCGTGAGTCCTCGAGACGCCTGTCCCTTTCATCTGCAGAGGGTGCACCTGCCAGGCTGTGACACCAGGGCAGGAGGCACCTGCAGAGGGTGGGCCCAGCAGGAAGGCCCCCTCCTCCCTTCCCTCCACCTTCACCTTCTCTCCCCACTTCCTTATTTCCGTTCCTTCACTCCGGAAGGCCCCTCTGTGTGGACCCGGCTCGGAAAAACACCCGAAGGGCCTCAAGAGAGCAGCCCCTCCATGTGTTCACTCTCATCTCATGCTGGCTTCATCATCTGGGTGATCACACAAGGAGCAGGGGGAACCCGCTCCAAACCACAGGTGCATCTCGCCCTGGGAGCTCAGGCTTAGTGTCCGGTAACATACAGGTCAGTAGTGAGGGCCGCAGCAAGCTGGCGTCTTCAGCATGAAGAGCTCATAGGCAGGTCCTTAGCTGACTCCTGCTCAGCCTGGAGCTGGGCCTAACACAATACACACAGCAGCAGCCCCGCAGCCTCCCCAGCTCCGGGTTCCCACTTCTGTGAAGCATGCACCTGGGCTGCCCCAGGAACACAAGGAGATGTTGCCTTCATGTCCTTGCAAACATGAAGAGCTGTCAGGCCCTCTCTTCCCCACGTGGGAAATAAGGAGTTGGACCATCCAGGAAATCACTAAGGTCATTCCATATTTCACAATTGTCCAACACTTTCAGTTTGAATGGCACAGCCTCACAATGTTTCTGCTCTCACTCATCTGACCCTCCTGCAGGGCCCCCTGTAATTACACCACCTCCTGGGATTGGTTTTCCAGTAGTGAGTAGTGCTTCACCTAGAGGAAGCCGACAAGGAGCCAGAAAAATGCAACCACCAGCTCATTCATTCCAGCACCCTTTCTTCTAGACAAGGTTACTACTTCGGTCCTTACAATGCAAAAACGATGAATTCTTCAAGTAATTGGTTCTCTTCTTTTAAAATCACATTCAGACCTCTATTGCTTCAATTGCCTCTGAAAATTTCACATACTTAAAATTAATGGTTATTAGCAGCAATGTTTTCAGAATAATATTTGTGAAGATAATTATTTTCACATGGAACAATCATGTCTGGGCAATACCGCATTTCATGCCATGCAACTGCAGTTAATCATTTTTGTGTTAGCCTCACTCTGTTGACCATCAAAGATTTCCTTCCCTGTGTGGAACAATTTACATCATTATCTGCAGGTTTTCTTGGTGACTCTTACCCCTGTACTTGGGTATTCGTCAGGGTTCTCTAGAGAGACAGAACTAATAGGACAGATGTACACAGTAAGGGGAGTTTATTAAGGAGTATTAACTCACACCATCACAAGGACCCACAATAGGCTGTCCGCACGCCGAGGAGCAAGGAAGCCGAGGGCAGGAAGCATCTGGCGTGGGAGAAAGACGTAAGCTGGGAGGCTAGGCCAATCTAGCCTTTTCACATTCTTCTGCCTGCTTTATATTCTGGCCATGCTGGCAGCTGATAAGATGGTGCTCACCCAGATTAAGGGTGGGTCTGCCTTTCCCAGCCCACTGACTCAAATGTTGATCTCCTTTGGCAACACTCACACAGACACAATGAGGATCAACAATTTGCATCCTTCAATCCAATCAGGTTGACACTCAGTATTAACCATCACAAGCCCACCCCTTGTCAACCTGAATCCATATACATCTCCTGAGATAAAAAATAATCCTCAAATATAGGCAATAATGAGATTATAATTACACCTAACGTAATACAACTATCCTTGGTACGACTGGAAATGCACCAATCCCCAACCCAAATGCTGTTATATAAAGTTAACAATACTTAAATGCTGGTATGAAGTCAATAAATCTTATGTCACATGATAGAGGAGAAAGGAAATACAGTGAAGATATTTTCTTAGCACAAGTGTATACATGCACAAACATGTTTTTAACAAGAAGAGGAGGAAATACTCACGACAATTACAGTCCTCATTTCTGCAGCTGGTCCCGTGGCGGTAGCTGGTATTGATGACTAACTTCTACTGCCAATTCTGTATTCCCTTTGCCTTCAGCAAGCACCTCAGCAAGTCATTTTTTTTTTTTTCCTGGTGGAGTGACCCAAACCTTCATTCCTGAAGGGTCTGGCCCATTTGTAGTCCTGCCTGGATTGGGCTGTTGCAGTTTCCCATTGACCTTAATCACAGGGTGTGGTAATACTAAGAAATGCCCTAATGGAGCTCCTGTAATCCTTGCATACTCTTTCCTACCTCCATTGTGGAGCAGTAGACTGATTTCATCCTAGTCTGGGTCAATCATCCCAGCCAACACTGTAACTCCCTTCTTAGCCTGTTGACTTAAAGGTAGGAGGAGCCTGAAGTGTCCAGGTGGCAATCTTAACTCCCAGATTAATGGAATTGCCCTTGTGTGTCCTGGTGGCAGCATTCCTCCTTCTGGAAATCAGACCTCTAGGTCAGCAGAATGTAATGTCCTGGAAACTGAAAGCAAAAATGTTGCTAGAGGATCATGAGGGGTGTTGGTGAGTGGTGCCACTTCCACTTCCACCCCTTGATTCCTCGACCCGTGAATCCTGGCTATGGGAGAAACAGGACGATATATTGGACACTGATTCAGAGCATACACGGCCTTCTGGAGAACTTGGCCAGCCCCAGCCCTGCACAGTATTGTCATCCAGTTGGCATCGTAATTGTGACTTCAAAAGGCCATTCCACCGTTCTGTCAATCAGCTGCCTCAGGATGATGGGGAACATGGTAAGACCAGTGAATTCCATGAGCATGAGCCCTCTGCCGCACTTTGTCAGCCACAAAGTGAGTGCCTTGGTCAGAGACAATGCTGTGTGGAATACCTGACAGTGGATAAGACATTCCGCGAGTCCACAGATGGTGGTCTTGGCAGAAGCACTGCAAGCAGGATAAGGAAACCCATATCCGGAGTAAGTGTCTATTCCAGTGAGGACAAACCTCTGCCCTTTCCATGACGGAAGAGATCCAATATAATCAACCTGCCACCAGGGAGCTGGCTGATCACTCCGAGGAATGGTGCCATATCGAGGGCTCAGTGTTGCTCTCTGCTGTGGTGGGCAAACTGGGCACTCAGCAGTGGCTGTAGCCAGGTCAGCCTTGGTGAGTGGAAGTCCATGTTGCTGAGCCAATGTGTAACCTCCATCCCTGCCACCATGGCCACTTTGTTCATGGGCTCATGGGTCATGACAGGAGTGGCTGGGGAAAGAGGCTGAGTGGTGTCCACAGAATGGGTCATCCTATCCACTTGATTATTAAAATCCCCCTCTGCTGAGGTTACCTGTTGGTGAGCACTCACACGAGATGCAAATATCTTCACAGTTTTTATCACTCAGCGAGGTCCATCCACATCCCTCTTCCCCAACTTTCTTTGTCAACAATTTCCCAATCATGCTTCTTCCAAGTCCTTGACCATCCAGCCAAACCATTGACTACAGCCCATGAGTCAGTATATAAACGGGCATCTGGCCATTTTTCCTTCCATGCAAAGTGCACAACCAGGTACCCTGCTCGAAGTTCTGCCCACTGGGAAGATTTCCCTTCACTGCTGTCCTTCAGGGATGTCCTAGAAAGTGGCTGTAGTGCTGCAGCTGTCCACTTTTGGGTGGTGCCTGCATATTATGCAGACCCATCTGTGAACCAGGCTCTAGTCTTCTCTTCCTCTGTCAGCTGCTCATAGGGAACCCCCCATGAGGCCATCAGTGCAGGCTGGGGAGAGAAGGCAGGGTGGCAGGAGTGGAGACCATGGGCATTTAAGCCACTTCCTCATGTAACTTACTTGTGCCTTCAGGACCTGCTTAAGCCCAATCACGTATATACAACTTCCATTTGATGATGGAATGCTGCTGTACATGACCCACTTTATGGCAAGATAGGTCATAAAGCACCCAGTTAATGATAGTTCAGATTGCATGGTGACTTGATGACCCATAGTCAAATGTTCAGTTGCCACCAAAGCCCAGTAACAGGCCAAGCAAGAGCTGTCTCTCAAATGGAGAGTAGTTATCTGCAGAAGATGGCAGGGACTTGCTCCAAAATCCTAGAAGTCTCTGCTGTGATTCACCTATGGGGGCCTGCCAGAGGCTCCAAACAGCATCCCTATCTGCTGCTGAGACCTCAAGCACCATTAGATCTGCTGGGTCATATGGCCCAAGTGGCAAGCAGCTTGCACAGCAGCCTGGACCTGGTGCAGAGCCTTCTCCTGTTCTGGACCCCACTCAAAACTGGCAGCCTTTTGGGTCACTCCATAAACGGGCCAGAGTAGCACACTCAATTGAGGAATGTATTGCCTCCAAAATCCAAATAGACACACTAGGGATTGTGCCTCTTTCTTGGTTGTAGGAGGTGCCAAATGCAGCAACTTATCCTTCACCTTAGAAAGAATATTTTGACAGGCCCCACACCACTGGACCCCAATAAATCTTACTGCGGTAGAAAGTTTCTGAACTTTAGCTGGAATTATTTTCCATCTTCTGGCAGGTGAATATCTCACCAATAAGTCTAGTGTTTGCTACTTCTTGCTCACTGGATACATAATGACATCAATGTAATGGACAAATGTGCTATCTTGTAGAAGTGATCAAGGTCTCTCTGAATAAGATTATGACACAAAGCCGGGGAGTTGATATACCCCTGAGGTAGGACAGTAAAGGTATATTGCTGGCCTTGCCAGCTGAAGGAAAATTGCTTCTGGTGGGCCTCATGGACAGGAATGGAGAGAAAGATATTTGCCAAGTCAATGGCTGCACACCAGGTACCAGGAGATGAGTTAATTTGCTCAAGCAATGAAACCACATCTGGTGCAGCAGCTGCAATTGGAGTCACCACTTTGTTAAGCTTACAATAATCTACTGTCCTTCTCCAAGATCCATCTGTCTTCTGCCAGGCCAAATAGGAGAGCTGAATGGAGATGAGGTGGGGATCACCCCCCTGCATCTTTCAAGTCCTTGATGGTGGCACCAATCTCCACAATCCATCCAGAGATGCGATATTGTTTTTGATTTACTATTTTTCTAGGTAGAGGCAATTCTAATGGTTTCCACTTGGCCTTTCCCACCATAACATCCCTCACCCTGCCAGTCAGGGAGCCAATGTGGGGTTTCTGCCAGCTGCTAAGGACGTTTTTGCCAATTATGGATTCTGGCTCTGAGGGAATGACCGCAGGATGAGTCCAGGGACCCACTGGACCCACTGTAAGTCAGATCTGAGCTGTAACTCCATTAATTACCTGACCTCCATAAGCCCCTACTTTAACTGGAGGACCAAATGACATTTTGGGTCCCCTGGAATCAACATCAGCTCAGAGCCAGTGTCCAGTGGTTCCCAAAATGTCTGATCATTCCCCTTTCCCCAGTGCACAGTTACTCTGGTAAAAGGCTAGAGGTCTCCTTGGGGAAGGGTGGGAGAAAGATTCACTGCATAAATTGTCAGTAGTGTGGTGGGTCCTTCCTCAAGGGGACCGAACCTCCCTTCTTTCAAGGGGTCCTGGGTCTGTAAACTGGCTCAGGTCTGGAAATTGATTGAGGGGCCATGATTCTCTGTTGTTATAATTGAAATTAGTCCTTTGTCCATTCGACCTGGAAGTTTTCTGCTTACATAAATTAAATAGAAATGTAGTAGGCTTCCGGCCGGGCATGGTGGCTCAAGCCTGTAATCCCAGCACTTTGGGAGGCCGAGATGGGCAGATCACAAGGTCAGGAGATCGAGATCACCCTGGCTAACATGGTGAAACCCTGTCTCTACTAAAAAAAAATACAAAAAACTAGCCGGGTGAGGTGGCGGGTGCCTGTAGTCCCAGCTACTCGGGAGGCTGAGGCAGGAGAATGGCATGAACCCAGGAGGCGGAGCTTGCAGTGAGCTGAGATGCAGCCACTGCACTCCAACTTGGGTGACAGAGCCAGACTCCATCTCAAAAAAAAAAAAAAAGAAAAGAAATGTAGGGCTTCCTATCAATTTCACTTCTAGGAAAACCGTGATTAGCCAAGGCCAGAGCTCTCAGACTATTCTGATTACTTCTTTGCCTCTGCTGTCCATTACGATAGCTATGCCCACCTTGCCTTCGATGCGTTGAGTGCCGCTACTTGGCTCCTGCCACCTCAGCATCCAATTATTTCTATTGTATTTAAATTTTGTAGTTGAGTGACTGCAGTTCCCACTGTTAGATGTGACATACAGAGAAGAGCAGTTACAGGGCTCTTCAAAGATGCAGATGCTGCCCTCACAAATCTATTTTCACAAGGCATTGGTCAAGGGTATAGCTTCTGGACCCTCCCAGCTGGGATGAGTTGGTCTAAAGTGGCTAATCCACTTCACCATCCCACTGTTTCTAAGCCTTTGGATCCCTTCCTCTATATTAGACCAAGGGAGATCAGGCATTTCCAGCTCATTCACAGTGGGCCATCTTTTAATCCATATTTCAGCTAACCAACCAAATAAACTATTAGAACCTTTTTTAACATCCTGAGCTACAACATTAAATGCAGAATCCCTACTTAGTGGGCCCGAATCAATAAATTCAGCCTGATCCCACTCTATGTTCCTTCCACCATTGTCCCACATCCTTAATATCCACTATGAATATGCCTGTTCTCCAGATTTCTGCTTATATAAATTAGAAAAGCAGTCCTTTACGAGTGTAGCACACCACCTCATGGCTCGCACTCTGAATCTCACCTTTAGGGGCCTGCCAGGACTTTAGTCTAGTGATAGGTCTAGAAGCAAACTGGGGTGTTGGGGGTGGTTTCTGAGGAGAATGAACATTATCTTGCCTGGCAACTGCCTCGGGGGAGGCCACCACTGTTGCCTCAGGCAGCACAGGGTTTATCTCCTTAGGCAAAAGTGGAAAGGCTGATGGCAGCGTGGGTCAGGGAGTGGGGATGTTGCCACTACTGGGGATCTTCTGGCAAGAAAGCTGTTTCTTCTGGCAAGAAAGGCTCATCAGAGTTTATAAGTTCAGTGTCCTCAGCTTCATCAGGGTCCTCCCACATGTCCCCATTCCAAGTTACAGGGCCCCCTTCTTTTCCAATCAATGCCCTCACTTTTAACAGGAGACACCTGGAGCGGCTGTGCATGCACCTTTCATTGCACGTCAGCCACTCACACAATAAGATCTTGTGTCTAATTTTCCAAAATTTCAGCTCTTTCTCTACAGGAGATAAGACTGTCACTCAGGGCACAAAGCCGGGGAGTTGGTATCTTAGCAGATTTGAGGCTCAGTATCTGCTTCTGAAGAGGGGAGTTAGAATCCCTGAATTCATCATTTGCTTTTATCACTTTGTCCAGTGAACTTAGGAGCAAGACCAGCTTCATTATGTTCCTTGGTTCTCCACATACGGTCAAAGGTATTATGTATAGAGTCACTAAACTCCTTGCCTCTCACGAGCAGTGAATCAGGAGTGTCAAATGCATTTATTTTGCATAACTCTCTAAACAGTTCAAGGCGAGGACTGTAAGTGTTCTCCAAACTATTAGAAGTATAGTTCTTACCATTTTGGGGTCTAATCACTTTAAGCATCCAACTCCAGAAACCTTAACACCAGTGAAAAAACACCAACCTCAATATTCTGCTTCTCTAGAACCACTCCCAGTACCAAAAATCTGTATTAGTCAGGGTTCTCTAGAGGGAGAGAACTAATAGGATACATATATCCTATTTAATACTCCTTAATAATCTCCTTTTCATATATATGTATGTAAAAGGTGTGTGTGTATCTATGTGTGTGTTTGTGTGTTTTCTCTTGCAAAGGCCTTTTTGATAAGGACTCACGGGAAACCAAGAACTTATTGAAAAGAACATAATTCAAGGAAATAAATAAATTTCTAAGAACCAAAAAGAAAGCGGCCTCTTTTCTGTTCAGCATCTCTGCCAGCAAAGCTGAGGAGGCAGAAAGAAAGTGTGGGGAGGTCCAGGGTCCTGGGTCTGTGGTTTGCTGGGGGGTGTGGGCAGATCTGGGGTCCTCACAGCTAAGTTTGGGGTTTAATTCCATCACATGATAACTTCACAGCCTGCTGTGAGTCATTTACTATTCCTGAGACTTGATTTTCTGATTTTTGAGAAAAGGCTGGTGAAAAATAAAGCCTCCATCAGAGGAAGGCAGAGCCACACAGGATGATCCACTGAAAGGTCCTCTTTAGTATAAAAACACATTAGAGGTGTTTGCAAAATGTCTGGGAGCCAAACTGAGCATTAACACAAAGATAATGAAACCCCTAGTCCAGAAAGGCCGGTGGCACAGACAGGAACTCACAGGCTCAGCCCCAGGGCTGACTCTGGACCTCTTGACATCTCCTTGTCCCTTAAGGTTTACCAACATATTTTCATTTCTTCCCCTTCTCAAATGACTTAGATCTGGGGTTACCAACTACAGAGCCTGCCAGTTCCTTCCAGAGCACAGATGCAAACACACACAAACACACCCATGGACACAAAGTGATACACACAAGCATACATAAACATGCCATACACTCGTGTGTACACACATATTCGTATAAACACATACATCTGACAACCATTTAATTAAATATCTTAAGTCAGCACATTCTTCATTTTTCCCTAATGGCTTACTCAATTGCCCTTTTTTTTTTAACAACAAAAAAAAGGACTTTATATGTTTAGAGCAGTTTTAGATTCACCACAAAATTGAGCAGAAGGTACGGAGATTTCCCACAAACCCCTCCCACACACACGCATAGCCCCATCCACTACCAGTACCTCCACCACAGGGAACATTTCTTACAATCCGTGAACCTATATTGACACATTATTGTCACCCAAAGTCCGTAGTTGACATTAGGGTTCGCTCTTGATGTTGTACATTCTATGGATTTGGACAAATTTTTAATGAGACATGTTCACCACTGAATTATCATCCAGAATAGTTCCACTGCTCTAGAAATTCTTTCTATTCTGCCCAGTCATGCCTCCCTCCTCCCAGTCCCTGGCAACCACTAACCTCTTTCTTGTCTCCATAGTTTTTTTTTTTTTTTTTTTAGGATGTCATCTATGTGTAATAATACATCATGTAGGCTTTTTGGCTTCTTTCACTTGGGAATAATGTTCATTTAAGGTACCTCCAAGTCTTTGCATAGCTTCATAGCTCATTTCTTTTTAGTGCAAATCATATGCCTTTGTCTGGGTGAATCACAATTTATTTATCCATTGACCTGCTGAAGGACATCTTGGTTGCTTCCAAGTTTTGGAAACTGTGAATAAAGCTGCTATAATCATCTGCATGCATGTTTTTGTGTGAAATTAAGTTTTCAACTCATTTAGGTAAATATAAAAGAGCATAATTGCTGGATTATATGGTAAAAGTATATTTACCTTTCTCAGAAACTGCCAAACTGTCTTCCAAAGTGGCCAAACCATTTTGCACTCTCACCAGCAATGAGTGAGAGTTCCTGTTGCTCCACATCCTCACCTACAACAGTTGTCCTACTGTTGTGATAATTTACATTCCCTGATGACAGATGATATGAAGCATCTTTTCCTAAACTTCACATCTGCCTATCTTCTTAGGTGAGGTATCTGTTAAGGTCTTTGTACAATTTTTATAATTGGTTTGTTTCTTTTCTTATTGTTGAGTTTTAACAGTTCTTTCTATAACTTGGATAACAGTATTTTATCAGACATATATTTTGCAAATATTTTATCCCAGTCTGTGGCTTGTCTTTTCATTCACCTGGCAGTATCTTTTGCAGAGAAAAACATATTTAATTTTAATGAAGTCCATCTTATCAATTATTTCTTTCATGGACTGTGGTTTTGGTGTTTTATCTAGAAAGTCATTGCCCAACCCAAGGTCATACAGATTTTCCTCTGTTTTCTTCCAGGAGTTTTATTGTTTTGCATTTTACATTTAAATCTATGATTCACTTTGAGTTATTTTTATGGAGGGTGTAAGGTCTATGTCTAGATTCATTTTTGTACATGTAGATGTCCATTTGTTGAAGACTGCCTTTTCCCCATTATAATGTTTTTGCACTGCTGTGAAGGAGAAGTTGACTATATTTATGTGGTTCTATTTCTGGGCTATTACGTTCCATTAATCTATTTGTCTATTCTTGCAGCAATACCACACTGTCTTGATTAAATTAGCTTTACAGTAAGTCTTAAAATCAGAAAGTGTCAAACCTCCAACTTTGTTCTACTTCAATATTGCATTGCCTATTCTAGCCTTTCCATCTCCATATAAACTTTAGAATCAATTTGTCAATATCCACAAAACTGTTTGCTAGAATTTTGGTTGATATTGTATTGAATCTACAGATCAAGTTGGAGAGAACTGAAATCTTAACAGTATTGAGTCTCCCTATTCATGAACATAGACTATCTTCTTCATTTATTTTTTTCTATGATTTCTTTCATCTGAGTTTTGTAGTTCACCTCACTTAGACATTATACATATTTTGTTATATTTACACCTAAGTATTTTATTTCTTTTAGTGCTAATGTAAATGGTATTGTGCTTTTTAAATTTCAAAGTCCACTTTTACTTTTTCATTTCTGGTACATAGGAAGGCAATTAAACTGTGTATAATAAATAACCTTGCATTCCACAGCCAAGAGCTTTCAGTATGATGTTGAAAAGAACTAATGAGAAGGGACATCCTTATATTGTTCCTGATCTTGGTGGGAAATCATCTAGTTTCTCACCATTATCTATGTTGTTAGCTGTGGGATTTTTTGTAGCTAATCTTATCAAGTTAAGGAGGTCCTTCTCTACTGTTAGCTTACTGAGAGTTTATATCACAAAATGAATGTTGGGTTTTGTGGAATACTTTTCCTGCATCCATTTTTATGATCATTAGGATTTTCTTCTTTAGTTTGTTAATGTGATGAATTACATTAATTTCCAAAACGCTGAACTAGCCTTGCATAGCTGCAAAAAACTCCACTTGGTTGTGGTGTGTAATTCTTTTTATACATTGTTGAATTCGAATTTGCTAATATTTTGTTGAGGATTTTTTGCATCTATGTTCATGAGAGATATTGGTCTATAATTTTATTTTCTCATAATGCCTTCATCTGGTGTTGGTATTGTGATAAATCTGGCCTCACAGAATGCACTAGTAAGTATTCCTTCTGCTTCTATTCTCTGAAAGTGATTGTAGACAATTGGTATAATTTCTGCCGTACTGTTTGGTAGAACTCACCAGGGAACCTGTCTGGCCTGGCATTTTCTGTTTGAGAAAGTTATTAACTATTGATTTAATTCACTTAATAGATGTAGGCCAATCTAGACTGTCTGTATTTTATTGTGTAAGTTTTGGCAGATTGTGCTTTTTAAGGAATTGGTGCATTTCATCTAGGTTATCAAATTCGTCAGCACAGAGGCGTATGCAATCTCAATAGAATCTATAGTAATATCCTCTCTTTGATTTCTAATAATATTAACTTGTGTTCTCTTTCTGCGTATGTAGCCTGGTTATTGGCTTATAAGTTTGTTTATATTTTCAAAGAAATAGGTTTTTTTTTCTATCTTGATTTCCTGTCTTCAGTCCTTGATTTCTTCTGTAATTTTCATCATTTATTGTCCTCTACTTACCATGGGTTTACATTGCTTCTCTTTTTCTAGTTTCCTAAGGTGAAAGCTTAGATGATTAATTTTTGACATTTCTTCCAATACATGCTTTCAATTCTATGTATTTCTCTCTAAGCACTGCTATCACTGCATCGCACAAATTTTGATAAGTTGTATGATTATTTTGTTTTAGTTGAAAATATTTTTAAGATTTCTATTGAGATTTCTTCTTTGACCAGTGTGTTATTTAGAAGTGTACTATTTACTCTCCAAGCATTTTGTGGCTGCCCAGCTATCTGTTATTGAACTCCAGTTTAATTCCATTGTGGTTTAAGAGCAGACACTGTACAATATCTGATATGGATTGGCTGTGTCCCCACCAAAATCTCATCTTGGATTGCAGCTCCCGTAATTCCCATGTGTTACAGGCGGGATCTGGTGGGAGACAATTGAATCATGGGGGCAGATTTTTCCATATGGTTCTCGTGGTAGTGAGTAAGTCTCACGAGATCTGATAGTTTTATAAGGGGAAACCCCCTTTTCTTGTTTCTCATTCTTTTTTGTCTGCCACAGTGTAAGATGTGCCTTTCACCTTCCACCATGATTCTAAGGCCTCCCCAGCCACATAGAACTGTGAGTCTATTAAGCCTCTTTTTCTTTATAAATTACCTAGTCTCAGGTCTGTCTTCATCAGCAGCGTGAGAACAGACTAATACAATATCTGTACTTTTAAATTTGTAAAAGTGTGTTTTTATGGCCCAGCATGTGGTCTGTCTTGGTGAATTCTTCATGTGATCTTCAGAAGAATGCTATTCTGCTGTTGTTGGGTGAAGTAGTCTGTAGATGTCCATTACATGCAGTGGATTGATGATGCTGCTGAAATTTGCTATGTCCTTTCTTATTTCTGCCTGGTGGGTCTATCCATTTCTGACCAGTTGCACTCTTATGGCTGGCTGGGTTGTCTGTTGTCAACTCAGCAACTCTCCATTTTCCTTCTCAAAGCAGAAAGATAAACTAGGTTCTATGTTTCTCCAGATCCTTTCCCATATGTCTCAGGGTGAGAGTTTGCTGAAAGAAACTCATTAAAGATCTGGGAGGGTAAAGAGGAGATGCCAACCGTTTTTGAAGTCAGATAAGCACACCCTTGGGCAGATGCATCCGTGGGGCTACCCAGTGTGTCCTGAAAGCCACAGCTTCAACACTGTCGACTGTGGGAGATGTGCAAACGTTCCAGAGTTTTCATGAGAATTGCAATTTTTCTTAAGAACTGACAATTTTATGGTTTTTGAATATATTATTTTCTTTTTTGTGGGGGGAGGTGTTTATTGTTTGAGACAGAGTCTCGCTCTGTCACCCAGGCTGGAGTGCAGTGGCACGATCTCTGCTCACTGCAGTCTCTGCCTCTTGGTTTCAAGCGATTCTCCTGCCTCAGACTCCCAAGTAGCTGGGATTACAGGCACCCGCCACCATGCCCAGCTAATTATTATTATTATTATTATTTTTTTTTTTTTTTATTTTTTTTTTTATTTTAGTAGAGACAGGGTTTCACCATGTTAACCAGGCTGGCCTCGAACTCCTGAACTTAAGTAATCCAAAGTTGCTGGGATTACAGGGGTGAGCCACTGACACTGGCCGAATATCACATTTTCGACGGCAGATTCTCTGCCCTTTGCATTCAATCCCAACTTGGTGAGAACCCATTTATCCCTATCTTCAAACTGTTACAGCTGGAATTCCTGGAGCTGCTCCCATTTTCCTGACCAAAACCTAGTGGGTAGAGTTCAGGTGTTCGGTTTTTGGGTAAGGGCAGGGGCTGCTTAAAGCTGCAGTGGAGAACATGGAGAAAGACAATGACAAGGCTCAGGGACTCATATTTCCATTTTAAGCCATGAGTGTAGCACTACAGAGCTTTGAGATTCCCTTGAAATGATTCCTTATTTCTTGTAACTACAGAGTTAAGACTTCTGAAAACTCAGGCCAACATCTGATTTTGCAGGTGGCTGACTAATTCTATCTATCAGGCAGTGAGTCCCTCTACAGTTAGGGCATTGATGGGTAAAAAGTGGGAATCAGAACAGATCCCAGCATGTCTGTGTCCCTTTGTTTTGTTTTGTTTGAGACGGAGTCTTGCTCTGTCGCCCAGGCTGGAGTGCAGTGGCACGATCTCAGCTCACTGCAAGCTCCGCCTCCCGGGTTCACACCATTCTCCTGCCTCAGCCTCCTGAGCAGCTGGGACTACAGGTGCCCGTCACCGCGCCCGGCTAATTTTTTTTTTTTTTTTAGTGGAGACGGGGTTTCACCTTGTTAGCAAGGATGATCTCGATCCCCTGACCTCGTGATCCGTCCCCCTTGGCCTCCCAAAGTGCTGGGATTACAGGCGTGAGCCACTGCGCCCGGCCGTCTGTGTCCCTTTTGCACGTTCATATCCTACTGACTTTCCTTCGCCTTCGTCCCCTACTGGCAGTCGCTTTTGCCCAAAGATCCTCAAATTAGGTTTTCTGAGGCAACAATCTGGCAGGACAATGCTGATTTTCCTCAATATGCACTTGGTCACTCCCCATATTTCTAGTCTCATAGCTAGCCCCAAATCTTATTATGAAGCCTAATTTCAGAAGAGCTAGCCCATGATGCAATGGTCATGACAATGGCCGAAATGAACTTTTGATTGTGCGTGGAAATATGTGTTTAGGGCTGTAGAATCCTCTGTTGGATTAGACCAAATGTATTGATATGGGTGCAATGACTAGAGACTCTGGATTGAATGACTAGAGATTCTGGATTGAATTTGTTTAATTACTTGAGAGAGACTCTATTGGTTTCCTTGGTTAGTTGACTAACATCAGGACTCACAGTGGCCACACTAAGTGAGGTTGAGTTGCCATAGCTTCCTTGGTGTGCGGTCCCAGAAGGAAGTCAAAGGTTTACGGAAGTAGGGTGCCTACTCCCATACCTGCTCCCTTGCTGCATCTACATTCACTTCTTTGCCAAAAGACTGAAAAACCCCTAAGTGAGGAAGGCACCAGCATCCCAGAAACTCTGCTGAGGCACTTCCCTGCTGAGCAGGCTGGTACTGGGTTATGCCACCATGGAAGGTGGCTCCTGGAATCCAAAGAGATGGTGGACCCTGGACGGGATGGCAGAGCCCTGGTGTGAACCTTCACACCAGGTGGGTTCGTTCCCTTCATGGGCGGCAGGGCTGATGGTGTGACCTGCACATCTATCTAGCTATGGCTAATTGATCATGGAGTTCTTAGGACTGAAATAGATGGGGAATACATTGCAGTTGTAATTGATTTGCGTAGGTGAAAAATCTCCAAGTGGATAGAGACTGGACTTACCACAGTAAAGAGACCTGGGCTCTCAATCCATTTCAGGGAGAGAGTCAGTTCCCAGAACCTGCAGCCCTGAATGAAGGGAAGTCCAAGTCCGTTTGAGGAAAGACTGCCAAGCCGTTGTACTGCAGATCTCCCTTTTAGCCTCTGCAAAGCACTTGCAGAGATTTGCAGCTATGAGTGGTGGACAAAGGGCTCCCAGACCCTGGCTCTGGGCCAATGCCAAGTCCTTGGAGTCCCAGTGCCCGCCACGGCCCCTGTCACAATGTGGGGATAATGTGGGTCGGGGGACAACTGCCTTCATCTTAGACTCATCCCACACTTGTCTCAGGGCCCCAGACACACCTTGGGGCTCTTTATCTCCCCTCCGAGTACAGAGTTGAACAGATACGTGTCCTACTGGTGGAACCTCCATGTTGGTGACTGGACCCCTGCATTCAGGCCCATTATGGTTGGGTGACTGGACATCCTAGAATGGCTTTTCCTTTGGAAAACGGAAAACCAAAAGCCACGCTGTAGGAAAGCCTTGAAAGATGTGGAGGAGGTAATTTTTATTACATTTCTTTCGATTGCCTCTTGGCTCAGGCAGAAAGCAAATAAATTATTAGCAATGGGAGTGCTCTATTGTAAATATCAACAGATAGAACTCCAGTTCCAGCTCTTGTCCCAGATGTGCCCTGTATCCAGAGCAAATCAAAAACATCCCTGATACCTGGCAAACAGCTATGCAAATGGCCAGTGGTTCTTTCTCCTGCAGTTTCTAGCTGGTAGCACACATCGCCAGGAGCAGCCTGCCTCCACGTGGCAATAGTATACTTGTGTGTTCCGGCACCGAGGCCAGAACATACTCATTCTTGAGGGAAAAGGCCTTGCTTACACAGGATGGAACGTCCTGTTTCAGTATTAAGCATAACACATGTTGGTAAATGGACAACCTGGCGTAACAGGAAAGAAAGCTTCAGCTCTGTATTAGGAACCCCTTATTCCGCTAACACGGAATGAAGTCCTCATGCCGTTACTCTGCTGAGTAAACGGTCAGAGCCAATTTCTGTGAATGGGACTTCCCGCCCTGAGCTGCTGTTCTGAGTCGATGATTTGGAAGGCTCCTTTCTACTCAGTGTCCACACCATTTTTCCCAACATAAGACGTCAACCTTATTTCTAACAGTTAAGTTCAAAATCACCTCCAGGCAGGATCTGCCATGAGTTCTTAATCATAGTAAAAGCTACTATAGGTGACTGAAACGTGTTTTTTAAAAGGACTAATTTAAATTTAAAACAGAAGCTCTGTGAAAGGTGTTAGTGACTTTTTTTCCAATTAGGGCAATTTTTATCAACGGTTTTCATAGCACTTAAGAACTTCAGACTGTAACTTAGACTAGAAGTAGTTTTCTATTACAATATCTTACTTTCACCTTTGAGACGTCTTTTTAAAGTTTCCCGCTGAACTGTAGAGTTTCTTGTTCTGAGATGCCCTGGGGTGATTAAAGGCAGCACACACCAGCCTTGCTGTGGCCCTGCCAGGCTGTTGTTCTGTGCCCTGCCTGAGGGGCGCTGGAGAGCAGCCCACCTCCCCAAGCTCCTCACTCTGGATCAGCGGTCGCATCACAGACCAGGCACCGGGACAGAGGAACCTGCAGCTCCTGCTGCCCGCCCCCCAGACATCCCAATCTGTGTCTGCGCAGGGATGTCACACTGAGTGACAGCCGTCATCGATCTCCCTTTTCTCCTGAGAGAGACATGTCTCAGAATTTGCCCAGTGAACATACGGGCAGTTTACTCTGCTGTAGCCGCTACAGTATTACATGCCAATGTGGATGAAAATGCACAGATGTATTAAAAAGGGGAAACTATATGTTAATGTATATGCATTGATGTGTATTAAGATGATTTAACAACCTAGAGTACTAAAATTTTCCAAAGCAGTAGAGTGAATAAGATTCACTTTGTGGAGGTAAATCTAATTTTTATATTAAAAAGGATTCTTTGCATTGAGTAGAACTGACATTTTTCTTTTTTTTACAATTAATCGAAGCCAGAATTTACTCTGAAAAATGAGGAAGTGAAACCATATGATTTATAAGTCTTGTAGAATTTTAACATTTTAATGAACTTTATGCATCTGAAAAATTGAGATTATATGTCTCATTAGCATTTCTCTAATAATTTATTTTGCATCACATAAGAATGTAGACATATGATATGATCAGTTTGGTTCAAAAAGTATATTTGTATCAGTCCAATATTGTAATAGCTCCATTTATAAGATTTACATATAATTTACGAGATTTTTTTTTTGAGATGGAGTCTCATTCTATTGCCCAGACTGCAGTGTAGGGGCCATAATAGCCCAATGCAGCCTCAAACTCCTTGGCTCAAGTGGTCCTCCCACCTCAGCCTCCTGAGTAGCTGGGACTACAGGTATGCATCACCATGCCTGACTAGATTTTGTTTTCATTTTTTGTAGAGACAGGTCTTGCTATGTTGCCCAGGCTGGACTTGAACCTTTGGCCTCAAGTGATCCTCCTGCCTAGACCTCCCAAAGTGCTTGGATTACAGTTGTGAGCAATTAGTGCAAAAATGTGTTGTGGCCAAGCGTGGTAGCTCACACCTGTAATCCCAGCACTTTGAGAGGTCAGAATGGGCGGATCACCTGAGGTCAGGAGTTCAAGACCAGCCTGGCCAACATGGCAAAACTCCATCTCTACTAAAAAAAAAAAAATACAAAAATTAACCTGGCATGGTGGTGAGCGTCTATAATCCCAGCTCCTCGGTAGGCTGAGGCAGGGAGAATTGCTTGAACCCGGGAGGTGGAGGTCACAGTGAGCTGAGATCTCACCACTACACTCCAGACTGGGCAACAGAGTGAGACTCTGTCTCAAAAACAAAACAACAACAACAACAAAAAAAAACTTTTTCTCACAAGAATTTTACTCTGTTTGGGCTAGGATAGAAGTCATGAAGGCATGTCTTGCCTCTCTTTCAATTGGCATGTGTTTTCCCATGATAAGCAAAAGGGTAACAGCACTTCATCTACACGAGACTTTCAGGTCTGGGAGGCCAAGAAATATGCTGATCCTTGTTGCTGTGACTCTTTCCTCTGCCCAGCACAAATTAGAGGTCGATAACTACACATCTTGAAGAAGACACAGGTGAATTCGGAGTGAGCGTGTAGGAAGCGATTCCCTGTTTAGTTACAGACGGCTGCATGTGCCTGCCTTGGGTTCACGGAAATTTACTGCTATGCAGATGGGGTGACTTTTGGGTAATAGGGTTGTTGGCCCTTCCTTGGAACTAAAAGTTGCCTAATTGAAAAGATAAACACTGAAGAAGAAATGAGCGCATGCCCGTTACTCTTCATGGGACTAGTTACATTACCAGACTGCTTGCCTTTTGCTGCAACTCACAGAATTAACCTCCCATGAGGGCTCTACTGGCTGCCTGGGGCCCCAGATGTGCGTCCTGGACGCAGCTCCCTGCCTCTCTCCTTGACCCTGTGTCCCCCAGCTCACTTATCGGCACAGGAATGCTCTGCCAGGCATCTCACCCGCTTTGCCCTCCACCTCATCTCTCAGCTGTAATACCCTCTCCACCTCTGCCCCCACCCTGCAGGGACCAGACTGACCATGTGTCCCTACCACATGCTTCCTGGCATCAGCCCCATGGTGAGGCTGCACTTGGCTGCTCTCTTCCCAACAGCCAGAATGAGTACCTCGGGGACAGACGTCTGTTTCATCCGCCTTTTAAGCTGACATGACACTGGAGAAAGCTCATCCCCATGGAAGGCGTCCTGCACCGAATGCATCCCGACCCCCACCATCTTATGTGATCCTCAGAGGCCTCACCTGACATCCTCCACGGCACACATTCTAATGCGTGCGTGCTGCTGCCAGCCAACGGGGAGCAAAGGTGTGAAGGTCCTGCGGGTTCCAGTGCCAGGTGGTGCGGGCAGACCCTGCAAAGCCCTGACACCTCCTGTGCTCTCAGCACGACCCTTCAGGAATCCCAGGTGAGTCACCTGCTCCCTGAGCTCCAGTGCCCTTGTGATCAACATGGGCTTCATCAAGTGTACTTTACAGAGTTTGTGAGGATCCCTGACGGGAACGCTTGTGAAGTGACCTGGTCAGCACACAACGGTCGACAGTGGGCACTTTGTTAAGGTCCTTTCGTAACACGATTTACTAAACCTTTTAAGCTTCCTTTCCAATTCTAAGACTGCTTCTATGAATAGACTCCGTTAAATACAAATTACAGAGACAAATAATTCAAATAAAAGAATAATAAACAGAACAAATATAAAATGTAATTCACTTACCACTTCTTCATGAGTTGCATTTTCTACATTTATGCCGTTAACCTGAACAGATGACAAAGTAAGAATGTTGAGAATAATCATTAATACAAGTTAAAAATAAAAATGCAATCAAGTTAAGGATTAACGTGTACAATACTGACCTGGAGAACAGCATCGCCTACGAACAACATCCCTGTCTGGTCCGCTGTAGGGTGGCAAAAGTGGCAACAGTGTTAAGAGAAATCTCAGCGACATTATGCTTTGTTACGACAGTCATTTAAGCACAGTGCTTGCAGCAGCTGAAGTGGCCACGTGTGTGTGTGTGTGTGTGTGCCTGTGTCCACGTGAGTAGATGTGTGTTTGTGTGTGCAGGTGCAGATGGGTGTGCATGCGTGGGTGTGGGTGGCATGCATGGGTATTTGTGAGTCTGAGTCTGTGAATCTGTCATGTGTGTGCCTTTGTGTACACATGGATGTGTGTGTGCATGTGTCCACGGGGGTGTGGGAAATGTCAACACACAGCAATAGGCGGCCGCTTCATAAGGAAAGCTAGAATGATTTACGTGCATTAAGAGAGTTGCTTTCCAGTCACAGAAGACTTGTTTAATGTGGAAAACAAATGTCACTTCCTCCTAATAAAGGGTTTCATTAGGATATGGAAAGTCTGATGCACATTTTTCATTAAATGTGCAACAAACAAGGAATTCCCAAAGTCACTTAGCATTTTCCCTCATTCCCACAAACAAACGTACACAGACAGCTCTAATCAAAATGACTGTACCTAGAATATTAAAGGCAACAAATTGAAAAGCTTTGTAGAGAAAGTTTGGCTATAATCCATGCAGCACGTTTTCACGTAACCTTTCCATCGTCACAGAGGCAGAGAGAGCCCCATTAAATAAGACCGAACAAATCTGCACAAAAGCTAAGGCTTTTCCCCCCAATTTTTGCCTTCATATAGGTTTGTTTCAATTTTAAGTCTTTGTTTAAATAGTGGAAAACAAGTAATAACCTGTTCTTTGAAAGTAGGAATGCTCTTGACAAACTATATACAGATTAAATGTCAATTCTAAATATTACCTCTAGTGTTTAGCAAATTTCAAATCGTGTTGAATATAGTTTTCAGATCACTGTAGGTAATGGTACCGATTCTTTACAGCAATGGTACTCATGTTAAGTGATCCAAATAAAATTCTCATTTGCACCGAAACTGTCCAAGGCAAAGCTGCCGTGGACCATGCAGTGGTGGCAGGTCTTCTCCCCTGCGCCGTCTCCCTGTGTTCAAACTGCCCCCCTCTGTCTCTCACTCTCTCTGTGTCTGTCTGTCTCTGTGTCTGTCTGTCTCTCCGCTCTTCGCATGCTGCTCTTCCCCTCTCTAGCCACACCAGGGTGGGCTGCATCCTGAAAACATTTATTGATTATCTGGAATCATGGACTCTGAGCTGGGGCCTCAGAAGCATTACAACCCTAAAATTTAAGGGAATCAAAGATTAACATAAAAAAGAACACACAGAATACGTGGATTCCATGTGAAATTACACACGTGGTAGTGATTATACAGATCATACAATATGGATGCTATAAAAGTGCAGAAAATTGCATATGATAAAAAACAAGGTCCAAATCAATTAATCATCATAATTCTCAATATTTAGTTTAAGAAGCTCCACCCTTATTAAATGTCTACCTGGCACATCAGAAACTTAGCTTCAACTTGTCTAACAGTATAGAGATAAAGTCGTTCTTATCAAAGTATTTTACCCCATGGTCTGAATGGACCTACAGAAAATAAAAATCTCTGTGCATTTAGATGACTGATTTTTACAAAACAAACTTTAGCTACTTATGGAAAGTGTCGTCATTGAACAAGTCCAGTGCAGGAGAGAATGTTTTTGCTTTTTTGTTTTGTTTTGTTTTGTTTTGAGATGGAGTCTTGCTCTTGTCGCGCAGTCTGGAGTGCAATGGCGCGATCCTGGCTCACTGCGACCTCTGCCTCCTGGGTTCGAGCGATTCTTTTGCCTCAGCCTCCCGAGTAGCTGGGATTACAGATGTGCACCACCACACCCTGCTAATTCTTTTGTATTTTTAGTAGAGACAGAGTTTTGCCATGTTGGCCAGGCTGGTCTTGAACTCCTAACCTCAGGTGATCTGCCCACCTCGGCCTCCCAGAGTGCTGGGATTACAGGTGTGAGCCACCACGTCCGGCCGAGGTAATGTGTTTTTAAAATGATACGTATGGTAATCCCTCACAGTAAATGACTTAATCTCTTTGTTTAATGAAGGTCAGTGAAGACGCATCTGACTCTTCTAACCTAAAGCAGAAAGCAGCATTTTGCTTTGTCAACAAGCCACAGGTGAGTCTCAGATCCCACAGAACAGCAGACAAAAATGTCCAGATCCAGGCCCCAAAACGCATAACCAAATTCCCTGAAAAGAATGGTATCTAGAGTTTTCAGAATGGAGCTGCCATTTCCTGTCTGGAACTAATGCAGTGAGGTCTATTTTGCTCTAGAATTGGTCAGAAGCTGCCTCCAGATGGCAGAAAAACTCACACAGGGCAGTGCTGAGCCGGTGGGTCAGCAGCCTCCCTAGACTCGGGCTTTTCTGCAGGACCTGGGGTTTAATGAGATGACGATGGACTGCAGCCCAGCGTCTGTCTGCGTGCCAGGCCTCCTCACCCAGCATGCCCATGGGGAGCATAGCAGTGCTTACTTGGAGGGAAGTCCGCCTCATTAAAACATTTCACAGACCCTGAAGAGGGTCCTGGACAGCTGAGTCAATACATCTTCCGTTTTGATTTGAGCTCTGAAGCCACCCAGGGACCTTGATCTGGGAGAAGCAGGGATCCCAGGGCTGGCTGCTCCTTACTTGCCTCTGACTGAGAGAGCTCCAGGCTCTGCAGGTCCCGCAAGTTTGGAGGCCTGTGGGCACTGAGGCAGTGGAGACAATGAGGCCCTAAGGAGCTGGCACATAATTTTTATGTGTGCAAAAATATAATGTTATAAATTCTCAAGTAATGAAATTAAAATGCCAGCAGCAGTCTAGGTAAATAGCAAACATTGGCATACACTTTCTGCAGTTTTTGCAGAAAATTAAAGTATCAAATTAAAATCCTTAAAGAAGATACGGAAATCCTTCCTTAACTAAAACTTAGGAGTTTGAACAGCAGGAAAACAATAATTTTAACGTGGTGAGACATGCTTGTTGGTTTATTCTTCATTTTCTTGCCTCCACTTTCTCCCTCCTCTTGCTGTGGGTAACAACTAGGTTCCTTCAGTCCTGGAGCCGACACTTGGGTTAAGCATTTGACGGCCAGAAAAACGGAAGTCCAGCCTTTCCTCACACCCCACCAGAGTCCTTCAGGTAGAAAAACACTGTGTGAAATCGCTGTTTCTTTGTTCAATGGTTTCTTAGATTTTGTTTCCT
Organism: Piliocolobus tephrosceles; assembly: GCF_002776525.5. Classification (NCBI taxonomy): domain Eukaryota; kingdom Metazoa; phylum Chordata; class Mammalia; order Primates; family Cercopithecidae; genus Piliocolobus; species Piliocolobus tephrosceles. Next base: position 1,052,398 of record NC_045448.1, on the reverse strand, counting down.
CTTTCCTCTGTTTGTGGCAATAACCTGGGTCATTAAAACTACTGATAACTGAATTTATAGTAAACCATAATTTCATCATTTCCAGAATGCTCAAGGTTCTTAAATATACTGACTTGAAATGGCTTTAAGCTAATTTAGTTCAAGCGTTATCAAAACTTTCACAGAATTTTAAGTCATCATTGTGCTTTGGTCCTAAACGTAGCTTAAGAAACAAAGAGAGCAGAGAAAGAGCACATCATGGAGTTCCATGTAGTTATTAACAGCTAAAGTTTACAAACAACATTACAAAAGTGTGAACCCTGTGAAATGTTGGCTTAAAACCAACCTTCTTAAGCAATTTTGGTTCAGTGAAAGGGAAGAGGAAGGAGAGTCATTCCCAGTTATTAAATGAAACGTAATTACAAATACTTTCCAGCTAAATCTGTGAAATGTTTTTCACTTGACGGACACTTTTAGCCTTAAAAAATATTAAAAAGTGGTAAAATGGGTGATAAAATCATGAAAGTTCGATTTTAGTTCAAAAATTTAATGTCCCTAAATAAAATGAATTTGGTTAGATTAGGCAAGGTTTGTTGATTTTAGCTGAAAAGTGATTCTAGTTAATCCCTATGATAATACGGCCACTGCCTCATTATACAAAGTAGAAATATAGCATAATGCATTTTAATCCATATAAATATTCAAACTCCTACAAAATGTTATAATGAGGTGATATTTTCTGTTTTATTATATTTGCCTTTTCAAGATAAAGTAACTATAGGGTTATCTGAGGTCATGTAAAGGTCATGTAATCAAGGTTTGGAACACAACTGTGTTACCATGAACATAATTGTGTTTTCTTGAAAATTAATTAGAATTCGTAGAGTTAAGACACTTTTGTTAAATATTTATTCACATATGCATGTGGATAGTGTTATATAATGATAACATTTGTTACCAAGTCTTAACTGAGTTAGATTTTATTATTTATTTGAATAAATAATGACTAAAATTACTGAGCATTTCTCACAGGTCAGACAACCTTCCTAGTCCTCATGGACTTATTTAAACCACATCACAACCCCACGTGTGAGGCATAATCATCACCCTACAGGTGAAAATTCTGGACCTCAGGGTCAAAATTCAGACCAGGTGCCATGTCCACACCTGTGCATGTCTGACTAGACACTGAGCAGATAATGTAAGGCAAAGAAGACATACGGTATGATTTTAATTACTGTGAAGTTCAAAACCAAGCGAAACTAAACAATGTGATATTTGGGGACACATACGTGGCTGAACTGTAGAGAAAAGCAAAAGCATGGTTCTCACTGAACTCAGGAGAGAAGGGGCAGGCACGGGGCATGGGGCTCTGGGCGGTATTTAGCTCTGAAACTGGAGGGAAGGTGAGTGGGCGTTTGCTCTAGTGTGGTTTAGAGGATGGTATCATGTACACTCAGCCAACACACGTCTCAGCTTCTTCCACAGCTTCCACTCAGCTTCCACAGTGGAGGATGGCTAACCCGCCTAACAGTGCAGACCCACAGCCGACCCCACAACTCCACTCAGAGTCACTCCCTCAGTCCCCACCCACTGCCTCACGGCCTCCGGAACAGGCAACCTAGAAACAGAATCGAGGTTTGCTTACCACCACGATGACACATGATCTTTTGACACATGGTCAAAAGATAACGTGACAAAACTTAAGGGAAAATTGCCTACATCAAGAGAGAATTTTTTCTTTTCAGGTAGTTTGCATGGTGTCGAAACAACAGCAGCTGGGTGATCTGAAATCATGCCTTCCACAAACTCAATTCCAGGCATCCGGAAAGGAGTGCTGCTTTTACTCAACTTCCCCATGGCTCTGACTGTATTTGTGTACTTGGGTGTTACAGATTAAATGCATGCTGTTAAACCTATCAACTTGTGTATGTATGTATGTATGTATGTTGTGTATCTATCTATCTATATATCTATATATACACACACACATACATACACACATACATACATATACAGGTTATATATATATGTATATATAGAGACAGAGATTATCTGATTAAATAAGCTCTAATTTTATTTTATTTTTAAAACAAAAGGTTTCTGAAACTTTAAATAAGTTTACAGTTCAACTTATTGTTTTGTAAAACAATGTAGCAGAGACTATATTAAAATCTATACGAGAATGTGTATTTGACAGTTTGGAGAAAAGTTGTTAGCCTAGGACATGGGTGAAAGTAAATGTAAACATTTTCCCATTAGGTGAAGAGCTCAAAAGAAAAAGGATCTGCCAGTGGGTTAAACGGGCCCCTCATAAAGGTGTGAACTAGAAGAGCAGGAGAGTTTCTGCATTTTCTCTGGAACTTTACACTGAGGGAAATGAATAGTGTGTCCCACGTTTGTGCTCATTTTCAAAAAGAGCTCACTTTAACGATCCGCGGACTCCAACGATATCACTAAAATACATAATCTGAGAGAATGGAAGTCAAATGGATTTGCCAAAACAACTCGAAGCTTGCGCACCACAGGCCAGGGTGTAGCTGAATCCATCCCGAGTGTGACTCTGGAACTTAAATTGCCTTTTCACATCCTGATAAGCAAGAGTAGCGCTCCAGCACCTAAACGTTTCTACCAAGAGTAGCGCTCCAGCACCTAAACAAATCTACCAAGAAAGAAACGCCAGCCGAACACAGACACCAAGAACTGCCAGTCAAAACACATCTTCTGATTAAAACTAACGTCAGCAAATTAACTCAGGAATAAATCAGACGGTGCTTATATAATCTTAACAGACCAGAATGTCTTACAATTGGAAACCTGCATCAACCCCACAGAGAGCTGACTGCATCTCACTAGTAAGGCACATTATAGTTTGGCCCGAGGCTGTGTCTTGTCTGGAGCTCCTGTTGACTGTATAAATCCTATAATCATTGTTTGAATTTACCTTGTGTTACCTGATAAAACAAAGGTCATTAAATTTGTTTTTATTACCATTTAGTCAAAACTACAGAAAAACTACTACAGTATTGATGACAGGCTGTAGGATTTAGCTATCTGCAGCAAATGAAACTCTAAATTGGCAGTGCCAATGTCAACGCCTAACTTTTCAATAGACTTTCTTCACCTCTGCAGAGTACCCAGTGACGACCGACTCACGAAGGGCTATGAAAAATGCCTCTCTACACAGAGATTTTAATCTCCCACACTGTATTCCAGCAAATGAATCAAGCTTCTTGTCAAGAAACACATGCTTTATGACTTGGGCACAAGACTTTCTCAGGTTACTCCAAAAATATGGGCCTAGAACATTCTTTTAAATTTTTTCCAGGAGTTTTTGGGGAGGGGGAACAAATGTTGAAAGGATGGACGAGCCATCTAGATGTAGTTTCCACCAGCCTAACTGTGATGATGTATCAAAAAGAAAACTTTAATTGTCATTTCTTAAAATAATTTCATCAGTGTTACAGTTCTTTTTGGATTTTTCTGGCTGGAAAAACTGCAATGCAAAAAAAGATTTTATTATGTAAAATATCATTAATCTGAAAGGAAAAAATGAAAATTTATCTTCTTTTTCATATATAATAGTTTTATTCAACTGAGAAAATCATGTTGCTATTTTTAAACTCTGAGTTTATTCTGAGAGTTTGCTAGAAAAAATTATGCAAAAAATTATGTTGTCACTTCACCAAATGGCTCCAAAGAATGTCATCCATGAATTTGGGATGTCCATGTCCCAAATTATAAGTGACAGCCTATTTACTCAGGGGAAGCAGTAAAGGAAGCCGGAGACTCACAGACTCAGAAATACTTTCATTGCTCATATTCTGTAAAATAAGCAAGAAAAATAAGACAGGCACATATGGCTTTTAAGTTTTTTGGCCAAGAATTTAAGATGAATGAGTTCTTTTGCCTGTAACTCTTATTATCAGGAACTCTACAATCAATAAGAAGTAGACTTGCTCCCTACAAATGTTAAGTGGATGTATGGCCTGCAAGAATTTTTATTACAACCTTGTGAACACCACCTTCAAATATTTTATATATTAAATTACATGAAGATAACATGTTATAAAATATTAAAGAGGTATTTAAAGGCATTCTCTTGATGACAGTGAGAGGTCACATTATCCAGGCTCAATAAACTTGGCAATGATGTCTTACTGACTGCAGAGTCTATTGCACAGCTCATTAGAAATCCTCCAAGCTCTACTCAACACCAGGACAAGCAGAAGTGGTTGAGGTTTCCAGTTTCACCTCAAAAGAATTAAAAGTGAAATGCCATAAGTTATATGCATATCATAATTGCTAAATTTAAAACATGGAACATTAAGGACTACTTAGAATGACAAATATTACATACAAAGTCAAATTAAGGCAGTCACAAACTTGACCTTCATATTTGGCTTTATGATTTGGCTCTACAGTTTGCCTCAGACGAGAGATGACCATGATGAAATTATTAATTTCCAATGCCAAATTTATCCAAAATTGTATATTTGTGTCTATTTACCAGAAAAGACACATTTCCGTGGGAAGGAATTCTCAAATCATGATGTAGACCTTTATACAAAAGAAACAAGGTACCATAATGGACACTGAGTTCGAAAGCACGTTTGCAGGACATGCAGATACAAACTTATCTTGTCATTTATCATAAAGACTTCTGGTAAACGCCAGTGACTTTCGAAATCAGTGTAAAGAAGGATGCTCTACAGAGGAGCTAAGTAGTGAGAACCACGCAGAGTTTTCTTGGGAAATCATTCATTAGAAGATTTAGAAAAATGAATGAACGAGTAGCAAATCCTTTAGCTTATCTCAAGAATCAACTGTCTCATCTCACTTTTGGTACTTTCTGAAAATGCCCTGCATAAAAGGTATATGTCGTTTATTCAAGGTCGATTCCCTGCTGTATAACATTTTCTCTGAAGATGGAAAGGCTAGACACTTATCCTAGGTGTATGGATCTCCCCTTCAGCACTGGAAGTAGATGAGTAATCATTTCCTAAAATCATAAACCGAATCGTTTTCCAACAGTTTCCAAGTCGAAAATGCAGATTTCATTTAAAAAAAAAAATCAACTGGAATATCAGAAAGTCACATTAAGTGGCTGTGAAAAGACAAACTGAGCATTTCCTGTGCACTTGCATCCTGGCTGATGGCTATCAGCCTTGGACAAGAAGATTTCCAACGTCTATTAGTCCAGTGCAGAACCTATCCACAAGTAAAACCCCAAGCAGAAGTCCTAGTTTCTAACACAGTTTTCATCCTCCACCATATCATGGCAATATATAAACAATATTGAAAATTGGCACAGGAAACTCAGATTAAACTGTGAGGGTCTGAGAGAAGCAGGGAGACCAGAGCTTGTATTCATTTATCAAACACTATTTCTGTACTGTACATTTTGTGTTGATGGAGGCATCGCTTAAATGAAAGAGAAATAATGAAACGGTTATGAATAAATGTGTAAAGGAGATATTCATTATGTTACAAAGCCTGTTGAAAGAAGAAAACTTCCATAATAACACAAAAATAAATTCAAATCCATGGAATCCGTTTTTCAAATTACTGTATTATTCATATGTGTAATAAAAATGTATGCAATTATTTTGCTCATTTTAAAGAAGCAATTTTGTCTTTATACAGCCCCAAATGGTGAAATAAGTAGATTCTAGATATGATCACGATTCCATTATTCACAATACACAGAAATAAATAAATTACATTCCTTACAGAATGGCAAATTAAAAACCATAGGATCATCTAAATAGATTCAGAAAAGAAAAGCATTTAATAAAATTTAACACTTCTTCATGACAAAAACTCTCAGTGAATAGGTATAGAAGAAAAGTACTTCAAAACAATAAAGGCCAAATATAACAAACCTGCAGCTAACATTATGCTGAATGGAAAAGCTGAAAACTGGAACAAAACAAGGATGCCCACTCTCACCACTCTTCATCAACATAGTACTGGAAATCCTAGCTAGAGCACTCAGGCAAGAGAAATAAGGGACATCCAAATTGAAGAAGAGGAAGTCAAATTGCCCCTTTTTGCAGATGCAGATGACATGATCTTGCATAGAAAAACCTAAAGGCTTTATCAAAAAACTCTTAGAAACCGATAAATTAATTCAGTAAAGTTACCGAATACAAAATCAACATACAGAAATCAATAGTGTTTCCAAATATGAACAATGAACTTGCTGAAAAAAATCAGTAAACCAATCCCATTTACAACAGCCACACACATACGCACATACACACACACACCTTAGAATAAATTTAACCAAGGATATGAAAGATCCCTACAAGGAAAACCATAAAACACTGGTAGAAAAAATTGATGATGACACAATGGAATGACATAACATGTTCATGGACTGGAAAAATCAAAGCTGTTAATATGACCATACTTCCCAAAGTGATTTAAAAATTAAATGCAAACCCTATCAAAATACCAACGACATTCTTCACAGAAATAAAAAAGAAAATCCTAAAATTTGCACAGAACCACATGAGGCCCCAAGTAGCCAAAGCAATCCTGAGAAACAAGAATAAAGTTGAAGGTATTACACTTCCTGATTTAAAATTATATTACAAAGTTATAGTAACCAAAATGACATGGTACAGGCAAAAAACAGATAGACTAATCAAACAAGATAAGTATCCCAGAAATTAATCCATGTATCTATAGACAACATACTTTTTTTTTTTTACACAGGGCACCAAGAACATACATTGAAAACATTTTCTCTTCAATAAATGGTGCTGGGAGAACTGGCTATTCACTTGCAGAAGAAGGAAACTGGACCCCCATCTCTCACTTTGTATAAAAATTCAACTCAAAATGGATCAAAGATCTAAATGTAAGACCCAAAACTATAAAACTACTAGATGATAAAAATAGAAGCAATGGTTCTGGACACTGGTCTGAGAAAAAATTGTATAAATAAGACCTCAAAAACACAGATAATAATAATAAATGTTGGAGATGATGAAAAAGCAAAAATAAACAAATGGGATATATCAAAAAAGGTTCTGCACAGCAAAGGAAACAACAGAGTGAAGAGACAAGCCATGGAATGGTAGAAAATATTTTCAAAGTATTCATTTGACAAAGGATTAAGATCAGTATATACAAGGAACTCAAATCTCTCAACAGCAAAAAAAAAAAAAAAAAAAAAAAACTCCTACTGAAAAATAGGCATATGATCTGAATAGACATTTCTCAAAAGAAGACAAATGACTAAAGATATGAAAAAATGCTTAAAATCACTAATCATCAGGGCAATGCAAATAAAACCCACAATAAGATATTATCTTGTCCCAGTGAGAATGGTTATCACCAAATAGACCAAAAATGACAAATGTTGGTGAGGATGGAGAGGAAAGGAAATTCACACTGTTGGTGGTAATGTAACCTGGTACAGCCACCATGGAAAACAGTATGGCGCTTTCTCAAAAAACCAAAAATAGAACTACCATATGATTCTGGCAAACCCGCCACTAGCATTTCTCCAAAGGAAAGAAAATCAGTATGGCAAAGATATATCTGCACCCTATGTTAATTGTAGCAATATTTGTAATAGCCAAGATATGGAACAAAGCTAAGTGTCCCACAACAGGTGAATGAATAAAGAAAATGTGGTGTATACACACAGTGGAGCACTATTCAGCCACACACAGAACGAAACACTCCCATTTGTGGCAGAGTGGTGAACCTGCAGGACATTACTTTAAGTGAAGTCAGCCAGGCTCAGGAAGTTAAGCACTGCATGTTCTCACTCATATGTGGAAGCTGATCTCATGGAACTAAGGAGTAGAATAGTGGTTACTAGAGGTTGGGAAGGGGAAAGGGTAAAAGAGATGTGGAGAGATTATTTTAAGGATACAAAATTACAGCTACATAGGAGGAATACTTCTAGTGTTCTATAGCACTGTAGAACGATGATAGTTAGCAATAATATATGGTATATTTTCAAATAGCTAGAAGAGAGCATATTGAATGTTCCCAACACAAAGAAATAATAAATGTTGGAGATGATGAATATAATTACCCTGATCTGAGCACTATATATTGTATGCATTAAAGCATCATCATGTACTCCATAAATATGCACAATTATGTGTTAATTAAAAAAAAAACACAGCTTCACCCTAACCCTGTATGCCACACCCTACTGTCTACTTCTGTCATTTATTCTATCATCATATCCTGTTCTGAAATTTACTATCTGATCTAATGTGTTACTTTTTGCCACAAGAAACTTTCTCCATTGAGAATAAATTAAACAAAATACACATCAATATTAAAACAGCTGACATTTATTTACTGTAGATCTGCAAGAAAAGAAAGGTGGCATGTCCATCTCAAGTATGCCAGATGAGTCCTTCCTTCTGTGATTTATATTTACAATAACTCATCTTAGAAAACAATTCTGATTTGGAGGTATGGTAGGTTATTAAGGGTTTTGAATGACTAACACCAAGATATTAGAGGAAAGCAGCAAACTTCAAACCTAAGGATACAAATAAAAATATGCACAAATGCATGGGTGCTTTGAAGGCGAAGGGAGGGAGAGGGAAGAAGCAAGAGGAGGACAGGAGGAAGGGAGAGAGGAGAGGAAAGCTCAGCTTTCTATCACACACTCTTGACTTAAAAGAGGACAAAAACTCTACTTTGATAATAAAGTTTATGAATAAAGAAATGAAGTTTTAATATTATGAAATAAATATGCTATGCAAGAAATCTCTCGAGTAGCCAGACTTTAGTAGAGTAACTTAATATTTAGCATATTAAAATGAAGACTTTTAAAGAAAAAGTTTTATTTAACATAATTTGAAGGTTAATGCTGCTGTTGATTCAAATTGTGAATGTCCTGTGGATGTCCAGTAGATTTTTGTTACTATTTTTTAATAACAATAGTATGTTTAAGGCATAAAAAAGATGTTATAGATAGTAAAATGGTGACTATAGTGAAGCAAATTAACATATCCATCATCTCACCTGATTACTCATATTTTTGTTTTGTTTGTGGTGTGTGTGTGTGTGTGAAGAGCAGCTAAAACATAGCAGGAATCCCCAACACAGTAAGATTGTGTGACCTTTAGTCCTCATGTGGGGCACTGGACCTCTAGACTCACTCACCCACTTGTGCACTGCTTTGCATCCTCTAACCTACAGCTCCTCATTCCTCCCCACCGCCACCTCCTCACTTCTGGTGGCCACTGTTTGATTCTCCTTCTCTGCATGTTTGACCTTTTCTTCAGGCTCCACCCATAAAGGAGGTCATGTGGTATTTCCCTTTAACGTCTGGCTTGTTTCCCCTGGCACAGCGTCCTCCAGGTTCAACTCTGTTGTGACAAAGGGCAGGAACTCCTCCTTCTTTAAGACTGAGTAATATTCCATCCTATATATTTTCAATTGGTAATTGACAATTTACAATTATATAAACTTTTAGGGCAAAAACAATGTTACGATTTATGAATGCAATATGAGATAATGAAACCAAGCTGGTTAACATATCTATGACCTCCAATACTTCACAGTTTTATAATGAAAACATTGAAGATTATATTCTTAGCAATTCTGAAATGGGCAATCATCTATTAAAAAGCTATCTTTGCCACACTGTGCAAGAGAACTTAAAAAAGAGTCCCACTGCATAACTGAGAGTCTGTGCCCTCTGACCATCATCTCCCCATTCTCCAATCCCCAGCCCCTGTAAGTACCGCCCTACTCTCTGCTTCTATGAGTTCAATTGCTTCAGATACCACATATAAGTGACAGCATGTGGTGCTTGTCTCTCTGTATCTGCCTCGCCAATTTTTAATTGGGTTACTTGTTCTTCTCCGATTAATTTGAATGAATTCTTCATACATTTTGAATATTAACCTCTTATCAGATACATGTTTTGCAAATATACTTTCCCCATCCACAGGCTGCTGCTGGTGGTCTTGTTTTCTCTGCTGTGCAGAAACTTTTCAGTTTGATGTAGTCCAATTTATCCATTTTGCTTTTGTAGTCTGAGCTTGTGGTGTGACAGCCAAGAAATTATCGCCAAGGCCAATATCGAGGAGCTCTTCTCCTACTTCTCTTCTAGGAGTTTTATGGCTTCTGATCTTACAGTTTTAAGACTTTCATCCATTTTTGGTAGATTTCCTATATGGTTAAGCTAAAGGCCCAATTTCACTCTATCACATGTGGAAGTCCAGTTTTCCCAGTAACATTTATTGAAAAGAATATACATTCTCCATTGTATCCTCTTGATGCCCTTGTCCAAAATTAGTTGAATACACTTGCTTTGACTTATTTCCGGGCTCTGTATTCTGCTCCACTGGTGTATGTGTGTTTTTTTATCAACATCATATTGTTTTGATTACTACAGTAATATAATCTTAAATCAGAAATTGTGATGCCTTCAACTTTTTTTTTTCTTAGAACTGTTTTGGCCATTCAAGGTCTTTTGTGATTCCATATGAATATTTGAATTGTTTTTTTCTGTTTCTGTGAAAAATGTCATTGGGATTTTGATAGGGATTACATGGAATCCCATATATCACTTTGGCTCATAGATGTTTTAGCAATGTTAATAACCATGAACCCAGACACGAGCCCAAAACAACTTTCCATTTATTTCTGTCTTCTTCAATGTTTTGAATTGTCTTCATCAATATTTTATAGTTTTCATTGTATAGGTCTTTTATCTCCTTGGTTATACTAATTGCTAAATATTTTATTTTTTTCCGATGCTTGCATTAATAAATGGGATTTTCTTGATTTTTCAGCTATTATTTGTGTATAACAATGCCATTAATTTTTGCATATTAATTTCATATCCTGACACTTTACTGAATTTAATTATTGGTTCTAACAGTTTTTCTGTGAAATCTTTGGGGTTTTTACATAGAGAATCATGCCATCTGCAAACAGATAACTTTACTTCTTCCTTTCTGATTCGGATACCTTTTATTTATTTATTTTGTTTTTTGTCTGATTGCTCATGCAAGTACTTCCAGTGCCATGTGGAATAAAAGTGGTGAGACTGGCCATCCTTGCCTTGTGGAGGATCTCAATGTTAAAGCATTTATCATATTGATCATAATGTTAGCTAGGAATTTTTCATAAATGGCTTTATTGTGAACATGCTTTCTATACCTGAACTGCTGAGATTTTTTAATCATAGATACTGGGCTTTGTCAAGTGATTTTCTGCATCAGTCTGTTAATGTGATGTGTCACATTGGTGAATCTGAAAACGTTAAACTGGCCTCACATGCCATGGAAGACTCCTACTTGGTCATTGCATGTAATCTTTCTGATGTGCTGTTGGACTTGGCTTGCTAAAGTCATTACGAGAATGTTTGCATCATTTGTTCGTCAGAAAAATTGGCCTGTAGTTTTCATTGTTAGTGACATCTTTGTTCAGCTTAGGCGTCATGGTGATGCTGGCTTTTAAAAATGCATATGTAATTATTCCCTCTAGATTTATTTGTTGAAAGAGTTGGAGAACTATTGCTATTATTTCTTCTCTGAATATTTGGTATAATTCAGCCATGAAGCCATCTCATCCTATGCTTTCCTTTGTTGAAAGGATTTGATTACTTCTTCTATGTCCCAATTTGGTTTTGGTCAGTTCAGTCTTTCTATTTTTTCCTGACTCAAACTTGGCAGATTGTATTTTTCCACAAATTTATCCATTTCCTCTAGGTAGTCCAATTTTCTGGCATATAATCGTTCATAATAGTCCCTTATGATCCTTTCATTTCTGAGGTGTCCATGGTAATGCCTTCACTTCTTTTTCTATTTGAAACTTCTTTTTCTTAGATTATAATATGGTTTGGCTTTGTATCCCCACTCAAATCTCATCTTGAATTATAATCCCCACAATCACCATGATCCCCACGTGTCAAAGGAGAGAACAAGTGGAGGTGATTGGATCATGGGGGCAGTTTCCCCCAGGCTGTTCTCATGATACTGAGTGGGTTCTCACAAGGTCTGATGGTTCCACAAGTGGTAGGTAGCTCCTCCTGCCTTAATTCTGTTCCCTGCCACCTTATGAAGAAGGTGCCTTGCTTCCCCTTCACCTTCCACTATGATTGTAAGTCTCCTGAGGCCTCCCCAGCCATGCGGAACTGTGAGTCAAACTCTTTCCTTTATATAAATTACCCAGTCTCAACAGTTCTTCATAGCAGTGTTAGAATGGACTAGTACAGACAAAGAGTTTGCCAATTTTATTATATTTTAAGAAACAGCTCTTAGTTTTACTAATTTTTTTATTGTTTACTGTTGTCTGTTTGACTTATTTCTGTTCTGATCTTCTTTCCTTCCTTCTGTAAACTTTTGGTTTACTTTGCTGTTCTTTATCTCATTTCTTGAGGCTTAATGTTAGACTGTTCATTTGGGGTCTTTATTTTGTTTTAATGTAAGTATTTATCACTATCAATTTCCTTCTCACAACTGTTTTTGATGCATCCCAGAAGTTCTGGTATGTTGTATTTCCATTGTTGTTTGTCTCAAGACAGATAGTTTTCAAATTTCACTTTTGATTCCGTAACCCATTGATTGTTCAGGACAATACTGTTTAATTCCTACCTATTTATGAATTTTCCAAGATTCCTCCTGTTATTGATTTTTAGTTTCCTTCCATGTGGTCAGAGATGATACTAGATAGAATTGCAATACAAAATTTGTTAAGACTTGTTTAATGGCCTAACATATGATCTATCCATGTGTATGTTCCATGTGTGCTAGAGAAAAATGTGTATTTTGCTGCTATTGCATGGAAAGTTCTTTATATATCTGATAAGTCATTTTGGCCCAAAGTACAATTCAAGTCCTGTATTTTCTTATTGATTTTCTATGTAGTTGATCTATCTATTGTTGAAAGTGGGGTGCTGAAGTCCCACATTACTGTTGTATTGCTGTGTATTTATCCCTTTATGTTCATTAATATTTGCTTTATGTATTTAGGTACTCCAATGTTGGATGCATATATGTTTCTGATTGTTATGTCCTACTGATAAATTAGTGCCTTTTCACTAGATAATGGCCTTTTGTCTCTTGTGAACAGTTTGGTTTAAAGTTTTATCAGATGTAAGTTTAACCACCCCTTCTCTCTTTTGGCTACCATTTGCATGGAATATTGTTTCCCTATCTTCAGTTTCAATATATGTGTGTCCTTAAAGATAAAGTGGGTGTCTTATAGCCAGTATATAGTTGGGATCATCTCTTTTTCAGTCCACTTCACCACTATATGTCTTGTGATGGGAGAATTTAGTCAATTTATATTTAAGGTGATTGCTGATACATAAGGAATGACCAATGTAGTTCTCTCATTTTCTTGTTGTTGGTAATATTCAAGGTGATTGATAGATAAGGAATGACCAATGCCATTCTCTTATTTTCTTGTTTGTAATATTCAAGGTGATTATTGATAAATAAGGAATGACCAATACTACTTTCTTTTCTTGTTGTTTTGTACTATTCAAGGCGATTATTGATGATAAGGAATGACCAACGCCATTTCCTTATTTTCTTGTTGTTCGGCATATCCAAGGTAACTACTGATAGAGAAGGAATGATCAATGCTATTTTCTCACTTTCTTGTTGTTTGTAATATTCAAGGTGATCATTGATAGATAAGGAATTACCAATGCCATTCTCTTATTTTCTTGTTTGTAATATTCAAAGTGATTATTGACACATAAGAAACAAGCAATGTCATTCTCTTTTGTTGTTTGTAGATCCTCTGTTCCTTTCCTCCCCTCTTGTCTGCCTTTGTAATGTGATAATTTTCTGTGGTGCTCAGCTTTGATTCCTTTATTTTTACGCTTTGTATATCTGCTATCATTTTGTTGCTGCTGTTGTTTTGTGGATATTATGAAGCTTATGTAAAATATCTTATAGTCTACAATTTTAAGTTGCTGACAACTTACTTTTTTTGTATACAAAAAAATCGAGCCTTTAACTTCTCCTCCACAGTTTATGTTCTTGATGTCACAATTTGCATCTTTTGACATTGTGAATACCTTAAAAAGTTATTGTGGCCTTAATTTTACTGTTTTGACTTTTTACCTTCATACTGGAGATATGTATGGGTTACACACCACCATGATGACACTGGAGTATGCTGAATTTGACTATGTACTTACTTCTGCCAGTGAGTTTGGTAACTTCAGGTGTATTTGTGATAATGATTACCCTTTTCTAGCTGCTTGAAGTACTCCCTTAAGCATTTTAGATACAGCAAGTACACTGATAATGAAATCCTTTTGTTTTTTGTTTTTTTTTTTAAATCTAGGAAAGACTTAATTTCTCCATGTCTGAAGGACAGCTTTGCTGAGCACAGAATTCTTGGCTAATGGTTTTTGTGTTTGTCTGTCTTCCTTGTAGGTATCATTCTATTCTTTCCTGGCTTTCAAGTTTTCTGCTGAGAAATCCATTGACAAACTAATGGAGATTCCCTTACATGTGACTTAACACTTTTGCTTCATTTAAAATTATCCTGCTTTGCCTTTGACTTTTGACACTTTTTGATTAAAACGTTCCTTGGTGAAGAACTCTTTGGGTTGAGTATGTTTGGGGATTTTTGAGCTTCATGAAAGCGGATGACCATATCTCTCCCAAGACTGAAAACTTCCAAGTTCACAATAAGTATTTTATTAAATAAGCTTTCTGTCCTTTTTTTTTTCTGTTTTTGCTCCTTCTGAGTCCCATAATGCAGAACTTTCTTCATCTGATTGCTTCCTCTGAGTGCTGTAGGCTTTCTTCACTATTTTTATTCTGTTTTCTATTCAAGTCTCCGAATGAGTCATTCCAAAAGACCTATCTTCAAGTTCACAGATTTTTTTTTTCTGCTGCTTAATCTAGGTCTGCTATTGAAGTCCTCTATTGATTTTTTTTTTTTTTATTTCATTGAGTTATTCAGCTTTGAGATTTCCGTCTGGTTCCTTTTTATGCTACCTGATTCTTATCTCTTCTAATCTTTAAGTAGGGCCTTTTGTAGGGGAAGATTTTCACATATAGATGGGCCTGAGGGTGCCAGCTGGGCAGGGTGCAGGGGTATAGTCTCTGTGCAGGTTCTTCAGTTGTAATGAATGTCAGTGTGTCTAAGTGGTATAGGCTGCAGGTATTCAGGGCAATGATGGTGGCAGCATAAGTCCAGGGTCCCTGGTGGCAAGGGCTTTATGTATCCTACTGATTTTGTCTTCTCTGTAGAGGGGAGTCTCAGCTGAGGAAATCTGTCTTAGTGCAGGGTCTGACACAGCCCACAGGCAACTGCAGTGGCACTGAGATCCAGGGCACATGTGCACAGGGCAGCTGTGGAGCCAGGGCCCTGGGCTCTGGGTGATGTGAAGCCATCGTGGCACCCGGTGCTCAAGGTGCAGATTCACTCTCTGGGGCTCAGGTGGCTTCAGACTGTCCACGAAGCTGGGATCTGTTGTTCTGAGGCAGACTCTGGCAGCTCAGACCTGGGGGGCCAGGTTTTAGCTCTGGTTCTGACCCGGAGGGGCTGGATGCAGCACTGTCATGGCCCTGGGAGATAAGAGGTTCTCCAGAAGCTCAGCTCTTGGGATACAGGGCACAGCTGCAATCCTGGACCCAAAAACAACAGGGCACAGCAGCAACTAGAGCCCAGGAGATGAGGTGCCACACAGTGGTGGCTCGGGGATGGCGGGACATGGCAGTGGCCCAGGCCCTGTGAGGCCAGTGCAGCAGCAGCAAGGACCCAGGAATGGCAAGATGCCAGTGCAGCCTGGGACCCACAACGTGTGGAGCAGTGCGGTGGGGACTCCATGCCCTGGGGAGGCAGGAACCTCTGTAGCTTGAACTCTGGGAAGTTCGTCCAGTTTCAGGGAGGCAGGGAGCTGCTGCTGTTCACCCTGGAGGCTGGAGGGGCACAGCTCCGCCTAGGTTCTGATTCCTGGGGAACTGAGCTACCTGGTCTCCTGAGCCCCAGAAAGCAGAGCCACACACAGGACTCAGTGAGGGCTCCAGCTCCCCAGGGGCCTGAGGCTGTGCCTACCCTGCACGATGCCACCTTATATTTTAATTGATTTCATCTGTTTTGCTGAATTTGACGTTAAATCTTCATTTCAAGGAAAAAGAAAAAAAGGAAAGATCATAGTAAAAGTTGTTTCTATTAAAATTAAATGATACACTGTAGTGTATTAATATTAGGAACTTATTTAAAATTACAGTCACCTCAGACACCTTCTGTGGCTTATATTCTGCAATGACTTCTCTATATTAAATAATCCAAGGCTCTCTGAAACCTTAAAGTGCCTTTGGAATTATTAGAAAAAGACTCAATCATCTTGAGTGATGCTCTTACCTGACTTTCTTAAAATAAACCTCCACATCAGAGCATCCACACGTCAGAGCACCCACATACCAGGGCACCCACACATCAGAGCATCCATACAGCAGGGCATCCACACACCAGGGCACCCACACACCAGGGCACCTGTACATCAGGACACTAGTACACCAGAGCTTCCACACAGCAGAGCACCTACATACCAGGGCACCCA
>NC_045448.1:894428-1035872 GCF_002776525.5 Piliocolobus tephrosceles | reverse complement strand
AGCTTCCACACAGCAGAGCACCTACATACCAGGGCACCCACACACCAGAGTACCCACACACCAGGACACCCCCATACCAGGGCACCCACACACCAGAGCACCTATATACCAGAGCACCCCCAATTCTGGAGAGTTCTCCATGAACCAGGGCCACGTGTGAGCAGCTACAGCCTTGCCTATGTAACTGGAGCTATTTTCACACCTGCTTCCCTGGCAGCTTTTGTTTCCTTTCCATTCCAATGTTGTCAGGCTGATAAAGTGTTCTAGTGAATAAGAGAAAGCTATTACAGACTCACACAATCTTTTAAACTAGGTAGCACTCACTAGCTCTGCTTCTCAGAAAGAAAGCCCTAAAACCCGTGACCACCAAGCTCGCTTAACTCACAAGCATCCTAAGCTCTGAAGATGTCACATCCAGCCACCTACGATTCCATCCCCATTGTCTACGTGAACTGCATAAACATAAGATGTTTCCATCATAAATTTAGTCATGATCTTCACTCACTAGTGTGTCAGTCATGAGGAAACTGATACTGTTCCCACCAGTCTGTTAGAAGAGGGACCCATTGGCCCCACCCTCTGCCAAGGTCCTGGAGGGCAGGCCCTGGGCTGTCTCAGAGCGACTCAAAAGGGCACCATGGGGTTTGAACGTTGACCTGAATTCATTTCCAAAATCCTGCTCTTTTAAAATTTCTAGACTTCCCCAAACTTCAGTGATTGTCCCTGCACAAGGGACACTCTTCTTATCCTCCTCAAAGAGTTAAACTTCAGTACAAGCGATTCTTCTCAGAGAGTCTCTCTAAGTGGCCCTGAGAGATTATTTATCATTGATTACAGGGAAGTCTAAATTCTTAAAGTAATTTGAAGGACACTAGACATTTTGAAATATTATGTACATTTAAATGAAAAAGTACTTTTCATCTTCCAGGAAGGTCCCCAGTGGTGGACGCTGACACTTGCCATAATACTGGCTGAACTTGAGGAGCGATGGCAAAGCAGGTCTCAGGACAGCATCTTTGGGGCCAGAAGGATTTGTATCTCAGGCAATTTCTAAAGCAAAAAACAACTGGATTATTTGTTGCACACCCACATACCAGCGCACCTAAAGAAAGCTTTAGGGCTTTCTTTCTGAGAAGCAGAGCTAGTGAGCGCTACCTAATTTAAAAGATTGTGTGATGTTCCCCTTCCCGAGTCCAAGTGATGTCATTGTTCAGTTCCCACCTATGAGTGAGAACATGTGGTGTTTGGTTTTCTGTTCTTCTGATAGTTTGCTAAGAATGATGGTTTCCAGCTGCATCCATGTCCCTACAAAGGACGCAAACTGATCCTTTTTTATGGCTGCATAACATTCCATGGTGTATATGTGCCACATTTTCTTAATCCAGTCTGTCACAGATGGGGCCTATCATGGGGAGGGGGAGGGGGGAGGGATTGCATTGGGAGTTATACCTGATATAATTGAGGAATTGATGGGTGCTGACGAGTTGATGGGTGCAGCACACCAACATGGCACAAGTATACATACGTAACAAACCTGCATGTTACGCACATGTACCCTAGAACTTAAAGTATAATAAAAAAATATATATATATATATACTCCTAAAAAAAAAAAAAAAAAGATGGTGTGAGTCTGTAATAGCTTTCTCTTATTCACTAGAACACCATCAGCCTGACAACATTGGAATGGAAAGGAAACAAAAGCTGCCAGGGAAGCAGGTGTGAAAATAGCTCCAGTTACACAGGCAAGGCTGTAGCTGCTCACATGTGGCCCTGGTTCATGGAGAACTCTCCAGAATTGGGGGTGCTCTGGTATACAGGTGCTCTGGTGTAGGGGTTCTCTGGTGTGTGGGTGCTCTGGTATGTGGGTGCCCTGGTGTGTGGGTGCCCTGGTGTGTGGGTGTCCTAATGTACAGGTGCTCCGGCATGAGGGTGCCCCGGTATGCGGGTGCCCTGGTGTACGGGTGCTCTGGTGTGTGGGTGCTCTTACCTGCAAAGGTAAGAATGGCCTGGCAGCATGCTGACTCCCCTTCCTGCTTCCAGCCACTCCTCAGGATGAAGGCTCTTCCTACTCAGAATTTAAATTCGACCTGCAGTGCACAGCACACGCACTGCAGGGCTTCTGATGTATCTTGTGATTCTTTTTGAGGTTTCAACATTTCTCATTCAGCTACAAAGTCCATTTTATATTATCCTTGTCAAGTTCTACTTACTCTGATAGCTTTAAAGGCATGCCTTTCCTTGATTCATTAGCAATAAAGCAGTAACACTGGAATATTCTTCATTCAATCTGCTGCACTTCAGTCTAGATCTTGGGATTGGAAAATGGGACTCCCTTCATTCTTACGGAAAGCTAACTTGAGACAAAAAGCAGATATTGGCTGGTGATAGAAAGCCTGGTAAGGAAAGTTAGACCTAAAAGTTCCAAACTGAATTCCACATCCACCCACCCCAAGGTGACAAAAGGTTTCTGACAATCCATTTCTATACACATTTAGCCAGATCCAGGTTCAACCATCTAAAATGGAAGGACTCTATCAAATATTCACAGACCTCCAGAAGAAAAAACAGGTCGTAGCTGACTTATTTATTAGTGCAGCCACATTGGCCTGAGTAGTTGTATCACATTTTCAATTTCAAAAGCCATTTTTTACAGCCTAGAAAGGAAGATATGGCAGCACAGCAGACACGATGAAAGTCAAAGGCAAAGGCCTAGCAGTGTGAGGAGTGGATGCCAGAGAGGCAGTGCTGTGGATTCCAGTTCTGGGAAGAGGCATCCCAGCTGCTCCAGTCTCTGCTTTCTGAGGGACAATGGGGACATTCATCATGGGTTTTTCCAGGGCGTGTGAAGGGCAGGACCTTACATTAACATAAAGACATCCAAGTCAATATTTACATGGGAAGGGAGGGAAGCAGAGGAAAAATATAAGTATTAGGGCAGAAAGGCTTCACAGCAAATTCAGCAAAACAGGTGAAATAAATTAAACAAAGAAAGAAATCAATCACAGATCTGGCATAATGAAGGCATGTGCATGGCAGTAAGACACCAATAACAGGTGAAAATTCTAGAGAACAATAAAATACAGGTGGAGGCCCATGTCATGGGTGATCCCATCACACAAAGCTCAAAAGACTCTGTGACTCTGGTATGAAAAGGGTGATTCTTCCTGTGTTTACAGGTGTCCAGGCTGTGACTTTAGACAATGATAGGATCGAGACAAAACCCCGCCACAGCCGCTGTGCCACAGAGACCTGAACGGGAAGCTTTGGGACCTGGGTTTTGTGTTCCCTTTCCTTCCCCACCAAGTGTAGTACATATACTTGGTTATAGAAATAGTCGTTCTGTGTAAGCGTGTCAACATCTTTATGAGAAACGGTGAGCCTCGTGTCCAACCTGACATGCCCACTATAGTACAGGTGGCCTCTGTGTAAGAGCCCACCCTTCAGCTGAGGATACTTCCTGGAACTGAACAATGAATGCTCCACATAACAACTGAAGGGTTCTCGTTCGTCTTGTCTTTCTTTCTGGGACAAAACACCCCTTCCTTTCTGTGCAATTTTCTGAGTATAATTGTCCCATCTGTCTCCTGAATATATACATCAAATCAGCTACAGGGCCCAGGCCTATCCAAAGTCTTACAGAAACATTATTATTTATCAAATTATTTATTACCATCTGTTTATTTAAGTGGAATTAAACTGTGGCTGTGAATGAATTTTATTTGTATTTTTTATTTGTACCTAATGAGATGATATGCTATAGTAGGAAGAAGCGGATTTTGAGGGAAAAAAATCTAGGTGTATATGACTCTTCACCAGCCCTTGTGAGCCGAGTAAAACTGGGCAACTCATGATTCCTCTGTTTATCTGCTGCCCTATGAAATGTGAATAATCATGCATCCCTTGTCCATTTCATACACTTTTTATGAAGATCCAATGAAAATAGGAGTTATTTTCCTATGACAAAATATCAGTGTCAGGAATTCCTATGCAGATGGAACCCTCTAACTTTATGTCCTTTTTCACGTGGTTTTCGTCATCCATTCTCTGTGTATTATATGCAGTCTGACTTGGGTTTCGAAGGTTTTGCCGTGCTGGAAATACCACATGTAAATTCCATCCAATCATAGAGGCATACTTCATTCTTCCTCATTTCGTTAAGTGTGAACACGGTGATCACCGAGAACAAGCCACTGTGAGGGGGAATAAAAGCGGCTTAGGGGACTTTGCAAGCTGCTTTTGCTTTCCAAAAGCATGACATGTCATGATGCAGACACGCATCCAGCTCTCCATACCATGCACCCGAAAGACAGCATACATCCACTATTACCAAGGAGCATGGTGAGACGCCTCAGGGCAGGGCATGAGGTGAGTCTCCTGACCCTGCTGTGACACACAGGGGAGGTCGAGCTTCCAGGTGAGGGCGGAGACTTGGGGTGGAAGGAGCATGGTGAGACGCCTCAGGGTCGGGCACCAGGTGAGCATCCTGATCCCGCTGTGACACGCTGGGGAGGCCAAGCTTCCAGGTGAGGGTGGAGAGTTGGGGTGGGCATCGTGTGCCACGCATCGGAGCAGGGAGGAGACGAACATGGCTGCGGGACCTAGAATGCAGAGGTGAGCTGGAAAGCCCAGCTTGCACATTGGCTCTTTTGTAAGCAACGGAGTCATGGATGGTTTCTGGGCCAGGGGCAGCAGGGTCCTGAGGAAGAACCTCACTGGAGGGAGGGTGAGCAGGAGCTCAGCATCCTCAGTACTGAACCACGCTCAGAGCAATTCAATCCTCATAAAATCTATGTATAGAACGGTGTCAAATCCAATTGCCCATGGTGATTTTAGGTATTAAAACAGATTTTTTGGTGACTGGCTGCTGAGTAGGCTGGCAGGCCGCCTTAAGGAGCACGCACGTGGTTCCTGACTTGTGAGCCTTGGCGGGTGTACACACCTCTCTGAAGCAGTGAATGAAAGTGTCAAGGACACCATATCTAAGAATTTAAATGTCTAAGCAGCTAAGGTGGACCTCATGCAGAACCTCATATGGCAACCACCCTTATCTAAGTTGTAAGCCCTGTGGCAGATGCCTGAAACCACGGACAGAAACAAATCCCAGCCAAGGCCTCTGCGCGGCACAGCTGGCAGTGACAAAATGTAAGTGGGGCCACCCCACACTCACCCCGCCCCCACCAAACCCTCCCAGCCTCGTGGCAGAGCCCGGCCTGCTCCCACGGTTCAGCAGAGGGCAGAGTGTGTTGCTCTCAGGGAAAGGAACCCCTGAATTCCCCTAACTAAGGGGGTGGCAAAAGGTTGTCAAACAACTCATGAAGAACTGGCTCCCTCAGCCTTTCTGAGGGCGAACTTCAAACAGCTGGCGAAGAACCAGCTCCCTCAGCCTTTCTGAGGGTGAACTTCAAGCAACTCATGAAGAACTGGCTCCCTCAGCCTTTCTGAAGGCGAACTTCAAACAGCTCGCGAAGAACCGGCTCCCTCAGCCTTTCTGAGGGCGAACTTCGGTCCGGTTCCAGTGGGTGGGATGGAAATGAAGGAACACCGTGGAGGCTTTTTCCTTCCTGGAGATGGATCCACGGCACTGCTTCGGGGGTGGTACCCCGTTTCCCTTCTTTCTTTCATAAAAAGAAGATACGTTATCTTGAAATACAGCCACCACTTTGCAAATATCCTCAATGAACATGAGGATAAAACCCACAAGCTAAGGATGGTGCCGCGGGAGGACAGAAAGATACTGGGAGGAAACCACAGCACATAGCCGGATTTCTTGTTCAGTGAGAAGAGCAAGCCGTATTCACTCAAACCACCATAAGCTGAGAGGATTTCTTTTATTTATTTATTTATTTATTTATTTATTTATTTATTTATTTATTTATTTATTTATTTTTATTATACTTTAAGTTCTAGGGTACATGTGCATAACGTGCAGGTTTGTTACATATGTATACATGTGCCATGTTGGTGTGCTGCACCCATCAACTCGTCAGCACCCATCAATTCATCATTTATATCAGGTATAACTCCCCAGTGCAATCCCTCCCCCCTCCCCCCTCCCCATGATAGGCCCCATTGTGTGATGTTCCCCTTCCCGAGTCCAAGTGAGCTCATTGTTCAGTTCCCACCTATGAGTGAGAACATGCGGTGTTTGGTTTTCTCTTCTTGTGATAGTTTGCTAAGAATGATGGTTTCCAGCTGCATCCATGTCCCTACAAAGGACGCAAACTCATCCTTTTTTATGGCTGCATAGTATTCCATGGTGTATATGTGCCACATTTTCTTAATCCAGTCTGTCACTGATGGACATTTGGGTTGATTCCAAGTCTTTGCTATTGTGAATAGTGCCGCAATAAACATACGTGTGCATGTGTCTTTATAGTAGCATAATTTATAATCCTTTGGGTATATACCCAGTAGTGGGATGGCTGGGTCATATGGTACATCTAGTTCTAGATCCTTGAGGAATTGCCATACTCTTTTCCATAATGGTTGAACTAGTTTACAATCCCACCACCAGTGTAAAAGTGTTCCTATTTCTCCACATCCTCTCCAACACCTGTTGTTTCCTGATTTTTTAATGATTGCCATTCTAACTGGTGTGAGATGGTATCTCATTGTGGTTTTGATTTGCATTTCTCTGATGGCGAGTGATGATGAGCATTTTTTCATGTGTCTGTTGGCTGTATGAATGTCTTCTTTTGATCAAGTGGGCTTCATCCCTGGGATGCAAGGCTGGTTCAACATTCGCAAATCAATAAACGTAATCCAGCATATCAACAGAACCAAAGATAAGAACCACATGATTATCTCAATAGATGCAGAAAAGGCTTTTGACAAAATTCAACAGCCCTTCATGCTAAAAATGCTCAACAAATTCGGTATTGATGGAACGTACCTCAAAATAATAAGAGCTATTTATGACAAATCCACAGCTAATATCATACTGAATGGGCAAAAACTGGAAAAATTCCCTTTGAAAACTGGCACAAGACAGGGATGCCCTCTCTCACCACTCCTATTCAACATAGTGCTGAGAGGATTTCACAGCACACACGGCCCTTCCTGGGCGGAGTCCCCAGGTTTTCACAATGCCAACACCCTAGGGCCACACACGCTGACAAAATGACACATGGCAGGGCTCAGGCCAGGCCGACAAGTGAGTTTTTCCTTTCTCCATTTGTCTTTTCCCTGAGGTACATACATGCAGAAACCTAAAACGTAGGTAAATACGTGCACATTAGAAGTCTAATGACTGAACAAAAGAAGTTCAACTACAAAAAGAAAGCTCAATACAAAGTGTTTATTTTTAAATTATCTTGAGAGAATTAATCAAATCTCATATCAATAATCAATAAACCATGCATCAAACAACAGACCGTGTCACTCAGCTGGTCTGAAAAGACACTGCTTTTTCCTTTTCTGGTAGTAATAATTTCACCATTACTACACTAGGAAGTTATCAAAATAACATTACTCAACCCTAGGCAACACCAACATAGAGCAATAACCCACGGAATGTACAAAAATAAAGAATAAATGAGGAAATGTCGTAACCACATTGCACTGGTTCTTTCCAAATGTTTGAAAGACAGGCAGCACCGGATGATGACCCAGAAATGGGTCTTGGGGTCACTCCCCAGCTCTGCCATTTACACGTGTGTCCCTGTGCAAACTCTTTAACGTATCTTTGCCTCAGTGTCCTCATCTATAAAATGGGAATGAAAATCCCAGTCATTATCTCATAGGGTAGTTAAAGGTCATACCATGAATGCCTGAAAGTATTAGCAAAAATGTAGCTACATTTTTCTCATTAGTCTTATCCATACATGACACAATTTCATTTATATTCTTGCTTATTATCTTCTCCCGCTATAATGCACACTCTCTGAAAGCAAGAATTCAGTCTATTTTTCGCTTCTCTCAGCACAGAGGGCAGTGCTTAGCACTCAGGGGTCTACAACGTTTGTTAACCGAACGATGCAATCGATGAGTGTGCGCCTGCAATCACAGCATGTGCAGAGGCTTTGTCTAGTGTTTATGAAGTTTAAAATCATCAAATGGATCATTTGTAGAAATTTATAATCATGGTCAGGCACAGTGGCTCACGCCCGTAATCCCAGCACTTTGGGAGGCCGAAGCGGGCGGATCACGAGGTCAAGGGTTGAGACCATCCTGGCCAACATGGTGAAACCCCATCTCTACTAAAAATACGAAAATTAGCTGGGCATAATGGCTGGCGCCTGTAATCCCAGCTACTCAGGAGGCTGAGGGAGGAGAATTGCTTGAACCCGGGAGGTGGAGCTTGTAGTGAGCCGAGATCGCGCCACGGCACTCCAGCCTGGGTGACAGAGCAAGACTCTATCTCAAAAAATAAAAATTAAAAAAAGAAAAAGAAATTTGTAATCATTATTTGAAAGGTTAATGAAGGAATTAAAATTGGTGATTGACATTTAATGCTGAAGAAAAATTATACTTAACTTTTCAAATGTAATATTAACAAATTTCCCATTAAACACAATAAAAATAAAATCTCCCAGAAAATATACAATCTCACCAGGTATTCAACAATGTCTAGACATATGTGCTTAACCCTATATCTGCTCTGAGGAGAGTCTCAGACCTATCTCCACCTCTCAGCCTCTCCACACCCACGACGTGGACCTGTGGATCCCGAGTCCTCTGTGATGAGTGTGAGGTCTGAAGGTCTCCACATCAGAGGGACCAGGGGGCGGGGGCTCCAGGGCGTGGAATCCTGCATGCAGGCCGCACCTCAACGGTACAATCAGAGCCTCTCTCTGTCAGGCTCTGCACAGCTGCTCAGGCAATTCAGATGCTCAAGAGTCACTTCGTGAAGAATTCAAGGTGCAAGTGAACTGAGCCGGGCTGCCTGGCTCCACTCTGACATCAGGCAACCGTCCAGCCTCGGGATGTCCACACTCCTAACTCGGGCCTCAGGAGCCTTCTCCGCTCCACCCACAGCAAGTCTCTGGGGAACCACCTCAGTGCCATTCATTTAATTTAAATGCCTCTCTTTAAAAAGTGTCTTACCCTGATATTGTCCTCTGAGCCTCTCACAGGTACACTCCGCTGGCCAGCAAACCAGCCCTGAAACACAGCACGGATCCCCTGCTGTCCACGCTCTGCTTCCGACATTCACTCAACACCCCAGGACCTGTGCGGGCCATTTCACTAAATGCAACATTGGCCCACCTGGTGCTGAGGCTAAAAGGAAACCTCAACCTGGCCTGAGTCCTCCTTCCTCTCAGACACACAGCCCACCCTTCAGCAGCATGTGACATGGTGCCTCCGAGGACATCCAGCTTCTGGCCACTTATCTACAAATTCACCAAAATCCCAGAAGGGCAGGGACGGCGGCCCCTGCTGCACCCTGCACTGGCTCTCCACCTTCCTCCCTGCTTCCTGGAGCAGCTTCCTCACAACAGCCAGGGTGACTTTTCTTAAATGAGAAGCTACCCTAATCACTCCAATTTTAAACAAACTTCAGCTGACTCTCTCTTACTTACAGGATAAAATCATTAACCACATTACAAAAAACAGTGCCCTCTACCCGTCTCCTCCATACCACGGTGTGGCTCACTCCACAGGAGCCGTCATTTCTGCAAATGTATCACACAAGTGTTCACTGCCAGCCTTCTCCAGTTGTCTACAAGCTCTGCAATGGCGAAAATGCTGCCTTGGTCTCTGCTGATGGCCCGAGAAGCATCTTATCCATAGAAGTTGTTTATTAAATAGGATTGGATAAATTCATGGATAAACAAGCAAACTAATACTTTTATATTTTGTGCCGATCTAACATCTCGCAACTGCCTCATTCTTAGAAATGAGCGAGGTGAAGCCTCGGGCTACCTGGCTGCTCTGGCGTCCCTGGAGAATGAGAGCTGGAGAGCCTTCCCACCTGTCCTGGCCTTTCATCACCTGGGGATAAATGTACACCTGCTCATCCAGAAGAGGATGTAAAATGTGGAGGAATGCAGACAGTTTCTCTTAGCATCCGTAGGAATTCCTAGTTCTAACTAATCACCCCGTGTTTGGTCTGTCTGCATCCTGACCTATCTGACGACTCCGTGCTCTGTGGGGTAGAGGGTATGTGCTCCTGGGCTCTTTTCTGTGGGGTAGAGCTATGCGTTCCTGGGCTCCAGCACCAAAGTCCACAGAGCCTCCTGCACTCCCTTCATCCTGAGGCCAGACTCCTGTGTCAGTTTAATACAAGATATTCAGGACAACCCAGGGGCTCTGCTCGCCTGTAAAACACTCGTTCTGTGGTTTACACGGAAGACATAAAATAAATGAGACAAAGCCCCTGGTCCCTTAAACTCACAATTCATTGCCAGGACTTTCTGTTACTGATTGTGCATACAATGAGGACATAAATGTGTCTCCAAAACATGAACTCTGGCACAGCGGATGAAATGGATCCTGGTGGGGAGAGGCAGGTGCAGGGAGGAACCATGTAAGTTCATCTCCAAGTGCTGCTGAGGTCGTGGGCCTGGGCCTGGAGGGGTGGTGAGGATGGAGACAGGCGAGCTAGCAGGATGAGGGGGCAGCAGGGACGGGCAGGCAAGGATCTGGGTGGGAAATCTGCAGGGGGTACGGAACTTCCTCCTGGAAGCAGGCCCGGGAGAAGCGTGGGGACCTCCCACTGGGGCTCCCCACTGGAGTTACTTGTGAAGCTTCCAATGTCAGAAGAGAAGTGCATCAGCATGGTCTGCAGTCTGGTAAGATGGGATCTCCTGGGTCCCAGTTTCTCCTGACCACACCCACCAAGCCTTGGTTGCTTGAGGCAGGGATGCTGGCTTGGGAGGGCACACGGGCTACAACCCCAGGGTCGCACTCACACTCCAGGGAGTGTGGCCTTCTTGACCTGTTTCTCCCCCTACAGGAAAAATAGATTTTCTTTCTGAATTAACCATAAACATCCTTTACTGAATGTTACCTGTTGGCTAACCTTACTGTCTTATTCTCTTGTCTGAGACTTTTCATCATATCCACAAATTAAAAAAATAAAACCCCACTAATGAAAATAACTAAAAATGTTCACAAAGATGAGAGGAACAGAGCTGCAACAGGCCACGCCTTCTTTCCACTATCCACCAGTCAGCCAGATGGCTTCAGGGGTGCAGCAGGAACTAACCACACCCGACACAGCAACGGTGGACCCACGGCTCCGTGTGGAATCACACTTCATATGCGCCAAAGCACTGAGCTCTGCAAAGCTGGTCAACACAATTATAACACTTGATGTAATATATGCAACAAAATACTATAGTTCAAATGAATCATAGTGTTTCTTTTGAAATGCTCTAAAAACCTCAAAAAGAGGCCAGGCGTGATGACTTATGCCTATAATCCCAGCACTTTGGGAGGCCGAGGCAGGGAGATCACCTGAGGTCAGGAGTTTGAGACCAGCCTGCCCAACATGGTGCGACCCCACTTCTACTAAAAATACAAAAATTAGCCAGGCGTGGTGGCGGACATCTGTAATCCCAGCTACTCGGGAGGCTGAGGCAGGAGAATCATTTGAATCTGGGAGGTGGAGGCTGCAGTGAGCCGAGATCACGCCCCTGCCCTCCAGCCTGGGCATCTCAGTGAGAGGCCGTCTGGGGGTGGTGGTGGGGGGGAACAAACCAAAAAAAAAAAAACCCTCAGAAAGAATTATCCTTTCATTCAGAGGTCTGCAAAGCTCTCACTTTTCCTGCCATCTTGGTTATAAGTAACACTGTATTTCCTATAACACTGAAATTCCTAGGTTTCCTTCCCAACAGCCCCTGCTACCTCTGAGGCCGAGGCTGCCGCTGGGTTTTGAGGCTTGCTGGCCCCTAATTCCTGATTAAATGGAAAGCCCTCTGCTGCAAGTTTGAAGGCAGGTTTGTAAGCTTGCTCAAAAGGAGAAAATTGTGCTGCTGACCTGACTCCTAAATGTCCTTCTCGTGAAAAAGAATCTTTACCCGGATGCAGACTTCACGGCAAATCATTCTGTGGAAACCTCTTCCCTGAGAACATGTTCAGAGGTGCCGTGGGGAATTCACATCCCACTGAGACAATCTCCGCAGCAGAACATGATCTCCTGCACCACACATCGCTGTCCTGACCATCGTGCCCTCACCGCACCCACCTTCAGAGGGCTGGTGGTTAAGGCTTCCCCAGCCTGGGACCTCCGTCCTCTTCAGGGCACTCTACCTGCATGCTGGGCTTATGGTTTGGGTAAAATTGGATGAAATGAGTAAGAACGTTTTGAGAAAAAGTATGAGCTTATTCTGCGCTTTTCACCCAAAACCTCCACATTTCTGGTAGAGCGTGGAGAGAAGCAGGTCCCCTCCAGGGACATAGCCAGCGGTCCCCTGCAGTGGCTGTGCTTTCCGGTGTGAGGCACAGGAGGTCATAAGGCCACCCCGCCTCGCCCACTCTGTCTCACTTCCTGCTCCCCTGTAGGCCTCAAGGACATAAGCCAATCGCCCCCCACACACAGCGCATGTCCAGGTGCCTCTTGCTCCAGAGAATAGGGGAGGAGCGGCCTGAGGCTGCACACCCAGGAGCTGCTGGACCAGGTGGGAGGAGGCCAGCTCTGGGGACGCAAAATCCTCCTGACAAGGAGACAGATGCATGCAGTTTAACGCAGGGGGGGTCATTATGTCCAAAATCGAAATGTATGAGAAACAATCTGCCCAATAGTGGAACGTATGGCCAGAAGTCCCACCCTCACTTTCTGATTGCACACAGGGTAATCTCTCCCTATGAATGTCAGTTATCCTTGTGATTATTCCCATAGCCAGTGCTTCATTTCATGGACTGAGGTGGCAGTCAGTGCAGTACCGTCAGCTGCCAAGTGCAGAATGGATGGCATTTCAGCCCCGCCTGGTGCGGTCAGCTAGTCCTGCAACAGGCAAGTTACGTTCTTACGCTTGGAGACTTGTGTCAGATATTTCAACGACCACCATGCACTTCTCCATCTGTATTTAATTCTCCTCAATTTTTAACATACCTTAAACTCCACGTTCAAACCCCTGAATCATCAATATCTTTAGAGGATAACCTGATACATCAAACAGAGAATTACTGTCTGTCTTAAGGGCCAGAGGGATCAGCAGAGGTTAAAAAGGGCAGCCTCAGATCAGGGCATAAGAAGCATCCTTTGAAAAAGACACAGCTACGAAAATAAAACGGAAGTTTAGGTAACCGAGCAAAATACACATCTGCTGATTTTTATCATTTTCAGTAATTTGTTATCTTACAAACGGCTGCGATGCATACACAGGTCATTTTGACTGTTTTTACCTGCTTGGTCTTTGAATATTTTGGATATGACGACGGGGACGTTGTGCTCAGAACCTCCCTGAAAGACAAAGCCATCAGAAAGAAACACGGTTATCATGATTCACACTCAAAAGTTCTTCAAAAATAAAAAGCAGGAATAAAGAAAACCATTTCCCATACCTTTATACTCAGGCCCAAGCCGCCAACTGCCTGTCTGCGAAGTGTAACAGTTCTGTGCTTTAAAAAAGTTCAGAAAACAAACCAAGTTTAGGTTAAAATGCACTATCGGAAAGTGAATTCAAAAGAAATTCTTCATGTAAACTGAAATACTTGTTAAATTATATTTCCAAAGCAACCTTGGCTAAATATGACAGTAACGACACTATTTCAAACCTTTAATGTGTGGTGTTGCACGTATGAAAACAAAGACGGTGATAAAGAATAGGCCCCGTGAAATCCAGGGGGAGTCTCTGCACAGCTGCCATCCCATCTGCAATCTGCTTGTGAGGAACGGAGCTCCGTGAAGAAACGAGGGGCCCACCTTCTCCAAGGTGGTGAAAGGGAAGTGGGGCGGGGCACTCAGTCCTGTTTTAAATCTGGTCTCTTCCCACCAACCCCTGGATAGGCTCCCTCTTCACTGTGCATCTCTGCTGAGGTCGGCCATGTTTAGGACACTCTTCAACCAATATTAATTCATGAATGATCAATTTTTTCACATCCTCTGACCACAGGTGCCTGGGATATTTAAGCGTAGGTTGTGATAAAAAGCTAAAAGCACAATAGGCCCTTAACTGGCTAGTGAAATGGTTAAAATCTCCAAATCTCTTGTGCATTAAGCCATGCACCTGTGTTTGCTAATCTGATGAATGCAACTGTTGCCAACTTCAGGTAGACAAGGGTGACTGGTGCCGCTCTGAGGGGTATACGAGGTGGCCTGGGGTAGACGGACAGTGGCCAAAGGGTGCTTTTACCTCAAAAAGACACTACAGGAAAAACAGAAGTGACAGACATTCTTTGAGTTCTAGGTGGAAACATGAGCATGTTCGGGCTGAATGGCTCTGAAAGGAATCTATTGTGCAAAGCAAGGACGAAGAAGTCAGACGGTGGCAGAGCTCACGCGGAAGGGTGGACCTGGGAGCTCCCGCCCTGGACAGCGGTGCAGGTGCAGATGCAGGAAGGCTGCTGTGAGGACTTCCACAGCCTGAGACACCCCAGGAATGTCCTTCTTAGGGGGAATAGTTTATAAACTCAAAGGAAAGAAACCAAAAATTAGAGCAAATATACCTGCATTAAAATTTTTTGCGCATATGTTTTTAACTGACAAAAATAATTTTATACATAGAAAAAGAGCTATATTTCAGGGATCTTGCTACAGAGTGATCGTTTTGACTTTTTCTTGGTCTTAGGCTGCGTTCCAGATGCTGTGAACAGCAAAGTCAGAGCCACCCTGGGACGTCCATACCGTGGGCTCTTATCACATCCGCATTCTCAGTGTTTACCTGAAACACCACAGATGCTTCCCAGCCACACTGCACCACTGGACAGAGTAACAGACAGGCTCTTAAATCCCATCAAAGCATTACTGACAATAGCCAAGATATGGATACAACCCAAGTGTCCACCAGCAGATGCAAAAATAAAGAAAATGCAGCGGATCCACCAAATGGAGCATCCTTCAGCCATAAAGAGGGAAATCCTGCCATCTGGAACAACACAGATGAGCCTGGAGGGCACTGGGCCGAGTGGAATCAGCCAGGCACAGAAAGACACACACCACACGGTCTCTCCTGCACGTGGAATCTAAGAATGTTGAATACAGAAGCAGAGAGTAGAACCGTGGTTACCAGGGGTTTCGGGGTGTGGGGTGGCACGGAGATGCAGGCCAAAGGGTACAACGTTTCAGCTGTAAGGTGAACCAGTTCTGCAGCTCTAATGGAAAGCATGGTGACTATGGTTTTTCCTTGAAATTTGCTAAGAGAATAAACCTTATGTGTCCTCACCACAAAAAACAAAGGTAACCATAAGAGGTGATGTACGTGTTAATTAGCTTGCTTGTAGTGTGCATTTCATAATATATATGTACATGAGAACATACCCTGCACACCTTAAGCATGTATAATTTTTATTAGTTACAGCTCAATAAAGCTGAATAAATAAATGCCATTGTGTGGACAGTGGGTTTCCAAGGGTATCCTCTGTAGAGGAGGGACAGGGAGTTACTCGTGCATGTGGAAAGCACACAGTTTTCCTCCTCAACACGAGGACCGTTGACGTTGCAGGCCAGAATGCATCTCACGGTGAGTGTGAACTGCAGAACACAGCGGGGGTTCATTCTCTCCCTCAGTAGATAGTAAATTCTGCAGTGTTCATGGCCCAGTGAGGGAGTGGGAAGAAAGGCATCCGTCCACCTACTAGCTGCTCCTCTGTGTGACACAGCAAACAGTCTCACGCTTCCAAGAACTTTTCTGTGCTACAGAAGATGAGCACATTGAATTGTCTATGTCATAGTAAGTGGAGGCCTCTCTGTATGGAATTTTTGAAAATGCTCTACAACATTTTAAAATTTTAGCTGTTAATGTATTTGCAAGCAAGCAAGTACAAGATGAGAGAAAATACATTTTGAGAAGAAACAAGTTAGTTTCTGCATTGATAGACTGCCAAAGAATGACATTTTAAAGCTGTCATTTGATTCACTTATACATGTCACAAAGATATCCTGAAATATCCTAAAATATCCTTGATATTTCAAAGGAAATATCAAGAAACTGATCACCTGTGGTAAAATCTGGACTAATATTCTTAAGATAGGTAAGAAAAAATTACAACTTGAACAACCAACATAAACATTTGTTCACTAGAACTTGAGGAGCTTGTTCTCTGTGATTTTAGCTAAGCCAAAATAATATTTATTTCATATCTGCTTTGCGCAGTCTCCTGAAATGTTCCTTTCTATGTACGTTTGAACCAGCCATTTAGGTATTTAGATCTCTAAATCTCTCTAAAATCAAGTTTCTGCATCTGGAAAGTGAGAGCCGTACTGTGAGCCCTAATGGGAAGTGCTGGAAATGGGACCCTGTCCCCCTAAAATCCATGATGAAGTCCTGACCCCCAGTGTGACTGCGTTGGAGGCAGGGCCTGTAGGAAGTAACTAAGGTCAGATGAGGTCATTCAGGGGGCCCTGTCTGATAGGGTTGGTGTCCTTAAAGGAACAGGAAAAGATAGCAGATACAGCGCGCTCGCTCGCTCTCTTTCTTTTTTTCTCTTTTTCTCTCTCTCTCTTGTTCTTTCTCTCCCCACCCCACCTCACTGTCTCTACCATGTGAGGACACACCTATAAGACTGCCGCCTGCAAACTAGGAGGCCGGCCCTTGACAGCAACTGTACCATGTGAGGACACACACATATAAGGCTACCGCTTGCAAACCAGGAGGCCGGCCCTTGCCAGTAACCAAACCCACAGCACCTTGGTGTTGGACTTCCACCTCCCAGAATGGTGAGAAGGGAGTCCCTGCTGCCCAGGTCAGCCCACCTGTGGTTCCTCGTTACCGTGGAGTCCAAGCTGCCTCGACAGGAGTCAAGGACGATCACTGTGGAAAGCACCTTATAGACCATCGGATTTTTTTTTTTTTTTTTTTTTTTTTTTTGAGGCGGAGTCTCGCTCTGTCTCCCGGACTGGAGTGCAGTGGCCGGATCTCAGCTCACTGCAAGCTCCGCCTCCCGGTTTTACGCCATTCTCCTGCCTCAGCCTCCCGAGTAGCTGGGACTACAGGCGCCCGCCACCTCGCCCGGCTAGTTTTTGTATTTTTAGTAGAGACGGGGTTTCACCGTGTTAGCCAGGATGGTCTCGATCTCCTGACCTCGTGATCCGCCCGTCTCGGCCTCCCAAAGTGCTGGGATTACAGGCTTGAGCCACCGCGCCCAGCCTAGACCATCAGATTTAACACAACTACCAAGGTGGTTAGTTCTACCCATGAAAAATTGTTGTTTTAAAACCACCTCATTCAAACACCAAGGACTTCAGTGTGTTAAAGTTGAGAGAAAAGGCTCAGCCAATTTGTGCTTCCACACTTTTATAAATGACCATTATATAATTATGAAGCCCCTAACATCTTAACATTAGCATATATAGGAACTTTAATTTTCAAACCAAGATTTTTAAAACTTACTGGATGATAAAAAGTAAATGGGAAAACTTCTGCAGCTTCTAACGGAACTTTTCACACAGCAGCCTGGCTGAACTTATTCTACCTCCTGCGTCCTAATTATTTTATGACCCCAGAGTCAATCCGGAGCTGATCACTTCAATTTAAGGTTCTGGGTAGCATTTTCATAGTGTTCTGTTAACTGATATCTAGACAAACTAACGCCACCAAAAAGCATTTCTAATGCAACCAAAACAGTCCGCTATTTCATTCCTCTCCTAATACATACCCCTTAAAATCAAGGACCCACAAGCAGGTATGGATCGTGAGCTGCCCCAAGGCTCATTATAAATCTAACTTATGGCCTGACTCCCCTATTCCATGCATCGCCCATAATCACAGCCTCCTCACTTCCCGTACTCAGGGACTCCAGGGACTCACCAAAGGAACAAATTCTGAATAGAATCAAATGTATCATAAAACCTCTACAGAACTGAGGTTGAAATCTAAGGTAATTGTTCAATAAATTTATTTTCCAATTCAATCCTGCTTTTCTTTTCACAAACATATCAGATAAAAGCTTTCATAAAATACTATTCTGCATTTTCTCATTTAATCCCAAACTATGTTATGACATTTAATTAATGTTCACATCTTGGTAGCAGCATCATTATATTAATAATAGGACATAGCAATCTCCACATTATCTTCTGACCACATATTTTAAGAAGGAGCAGTTTTCTATGACATAGATAACTTATCAATTATACATTTCTCATCAAAAAAATGGTTTGGCGGTACATAAGATCAGATTTCTCATTCTGGTCTTCTAAAACATTGTTCTTCAAGTTATTACTGAATTACATGTATGAATGGGCCTCACAATTCTACTTCAGATATTTAAACTGTGGACTTAACACTAAATTTAAGTTTGTTATGGCTGCAAACTCATGTTCAGATGTGAATACTACAATTTCCAGAAAGATTTCAATCATTTCTACAAGTAAAACGCTGTACTGTGGTCACCAGCCAGGGTCCTACCCCCAGGTTTGTTCAGCTCAAAACCCTTCCTGTGGCGAGGACAGGATGACCTGGGGTGTTAATCCCCCTGCTCTCTCCCCAGGTCCTCGTCAATCCCGTTCCCTTCCCTGGTGGTCTTTCTCCTCACACAGGCCTGGCCTCACTCTTGTAAGAAGAGAACGGAGATGTGGGAAAGGCCAGGGACCTAGAAAATAAGATTTTTTATTTTTTTTCTCTACAATTGAAGGGTTTGAAAGTTAAATTTTAAAAACTAGAAATTTACAGAAAAACAATTCTGAAGTATTCTATTTCACACCCACACATGAAACATGCTTTCAAAAATACCCATAGTTTTCAGAAAACAGTGTACTAACAGACTTCACCCTGGGGCTATGTGACAGGGCGTTGAGTCACGAGGCCTTGTTTCTTCCACGGAGTTGGACGTTCCCTTTGCTTTAGGAAACACTCTGTAAGGTAAGGCATCTTTCAGAATGGGGTGTTGAATCTCTCTCTACTTTTAAAAAATAATTCACTCCAATAAAATTTCCTAAATAGACTGCGGGAGCCTGGATTTGCCATCTGAAGTAAGTAAACTATTTCTAGGTGTCTGGATGCAATGATTTCAAACTAAGAAGAGTTACTTGAAAACTCTTGTGCATATTTGCTTAATTTGGATGTTAAATCCTTATTAGAAGGATTTCAATATCCTAGGATTAGAGTTTTGAAAAGGGTATGATAACTCCTAAATTTTAAAAATTCAATGATTCCATAGTAATCCACCTTCTTGAGGAGCTGGATCTGGCTTCTCATTCCTAAAGCCCCGCGTATGAGTTTCGTCAGGTCTGAGCACAGGCCAGGAATGACAAAGGCTGTCCTTGGCGGGCGTCATGGGGGAGCGGCCCCCAGCCCCGACCTGATGCCAGGACAACACACTGGGGTCTCTGGGAGCCGCAGACAGGAACCAGGCTCCCGGCCGCACGACTTTATGATGTTTGCATCCTGGCCTCGGAGTCTCTGCCATCCGGAGCCTCTGCCTCGATCCCTGACGGGGTACAGGAGGAACCTGAAGACGCTCTTCTCCTCTGAATTAGCTTCCAGGGCTTTTCCATCCTTAGCTCTCTCCCCCAGCCCCTGTGCTGATGGGCCTGGCCCTCCAGGAGCTCTCCCAAGTGGTCCAGGGAACTGGGGCTGGCAGCTTTCCTGGTCAGCCTGGCCTGCACTATCAGGGCAGGTGATGAGGAGCAGGGGTGTCCGTCCATGTCAGTTGCCTCTCACCCGCCAGCTTCACACCTGGCAGCACTGCTCCTGCCAGTCAGCTGGGCACCCACCACGATTAGTCATGGATGCAAATGGGTCTGTCATTGCCCTTCGACTTCGCTCTTCACAACCATAACACAGAGCAGACACGAGCAGGGCTCTTCACAACCTCACAGCCGTAACACAGAGCAGACACGAGCAGGGCAGGAGACAGGCCCCAGCCCCAGGACATCAGGGGACCAGCAGGTGGTGGTCAGGTGGTTGTTACACTTTCTCTCTAAAATGATCACTGGGCACAGCCAGTACCAGGAAAAGGCAGTCTCCTGGTAGATAGAAAACACCGGAAGCTGGTGATCAGCAGCTTCCCGATAAGATCTCAGGAGCTGGGCAGTGGCATCAAGCACGGGCGCTTTCAAGACAAAAGGGTGGTATTTAACTGGTCTATGACTTTCCTCTGGGTGGACTCAATTGGTGAGGGAAAAACGCCTCAAGTGAACATGTGCACAGCCCCAGAAAACACACGGTGCATGCAGCCCCCTCAAATGCTGGCCGGCCCTGCACATGCAGACAGCCCACCCCCAAGGAAGAATCGGGGAAGGGGGCTGCAAACCTTGGAACCATGTCAATGGAGAAAACCCCGAGTCAAGGGCTGGACGGGGCTCTTCATCTCTCAAGTCACCCACCGGCTCTCTTACAAGTGTCCTTCGCTTCCTTTCATCCTGCTCTAAAACTTTTTAATAAACGTTCACCCCTGCTCTAAAACTGGCCTCAGTCTCTCCCTCTGCCTTAAACCTCTTTCTGCCCCTCAACCCAATTCTTTCCTCCAAGGAAGCAAGAATTGAGTTTGTTGCAGACCCTTGTGAATTCACAGCTGGTAACAAGAACTCACCACATATGAGTCCCAAATTAACTTCTAGAGAACGTACACATCATTGCAAAGTTAGGCTTATTAAAATAAATATGTTGGCAATATTGAAAATCTAAATTTTTCTTGCAGGGACTTACACCCAATTAAGAATGTGCAGAAAACTTATCAATCAACTTTGGACAGTTCATGCAACAACTCACAGTCCTTAAAGGGATGGACTAAGTAGATCTACATGCAGCAGGTTTTATCTTCATGCATTGTAGATCCGTATAAAAAGCATAATGTTTGCAAAATGAGCACCTAATGGCATTCCATTTATCTACAATTGAAAAACACACAAAAAATTTGTTGTCTGTGGAAAAATGCGTATGAAGGAAGAATTTAAAAATGTAAATGGAACAGTCGGTAGGAACATGAGTACCGAAGGGCCGGTGAGGAGGCAGTCAGGCTCCAGCTGTGGAGGCATACTTCACTCTTTAAAAACACAGACAGAGCCAAAGCAATCTAGTGCTATGTCGGCATATAATAAATATTAATGATAATTGCACAGGGTTCTGTTTGCTCACTTCGAATTTTTTAGGTTTGAAAAATTATATACTTAAAAAAATATTTGGCAGATTATGCAACTGTCTTTGCTGTTAGATTTTGGTTATTGAAAGTTCTATTTGAGTGATGCACTTTCTATTTGATTTCTTTATAAAGTGTGCTGCTGCGTGCACACACCCTTATACACAAACATATGTAAACTATTTTTTTTTTTGCTTTGAGACACAGTTTCACTCTGTCACCCAGGCTGGAGTGCAATGGTGCAATCTTGGCTCACGGCAACCTCTACCTCTTGGGTTCAAGCGATTCTCCTGCCTCAGTCTCTTGAGTAGCTGAGATTACAGGGACCCGCCACCACGCCCAGCTAATTTTTGTATTTTTAGTAGAGATGGGGTTTCACCATGTTGGTCAAGCTAGTCTCAAACTCCTGACCTCGTGATCCTCCTACCTCAGCCTCCCAAAGCGTAAACTATTATTTTTAACTAAACCTTGGTGTAAACTTTTATAATGAATATGGCCAAACTGTTCATTTTTTTAAGGTTTTCATATTCTTTAAACCAGAACTTTCCTTATTAAAGTGAACTCTATTCTGGGTACCATTAAATAACATTTTAACGAGCTAACTTAATAGTTTTGAAAACTAAGGCG
The DNA here is from genome assembly GCF_002776525.5 of Piliocolobus tephrosceles. Taxonomy (NCBI): domain Eukaryota; kingdom Metazoa; phylum Chordata; class Mammalia; order Primates; family Cercopithecidae; genus Piliocolobus; species Piliocolobus tephrosceles. The sequence continues at coordinate 1,014,120 of NC_045448.1, read as the reverse complement.
AAGGTGAATTTTGCAAGAGTCAGACACTATCCAAGTGATGACAGATAAATTCTAGATGTTTTGCCGACGATTGCATTTTGTTAATTGTTTCGGAAGCCTTTTCAGCAAGACTGTCCACTTTTCTCCTGAAGGTATGAATTTCAAAGTCCTGGTTCTTCCTTGCAGCCTTCGGCCCCGTACCTGTGAAATTTCACAAATCACTTGCTTCCAAATTTACCTGCACTTTTCCCGGCACTTTGTGTCTTACAGTTTGTTTATGTTCCAGTCATACTGCCTCGCCATGCCATCCTCCTCTGTGGAGACAAATCTTTTGGAAATAAATTCATCCAAGAAAAAGGCCGGTGGCCATTTTAAACACAAGAGAAATCAATTTCAAACAAGAGTGGATGCCTTCTAGAAGTTAGTGATTTTCGTAAGAAGGATATCCTCCCACTTAAAGCCAGCCAGGCAATCAGCAAGGACACCTGATTTACCCTGGGACAGAACATAACGAGAGAAGAATTCATATTACAGTTTGACTATGGACACACTCTAATGAGCTTATATGATTCTTCCACCGGTGGGCGAGTCACCGACAAATGAAAGCTCTGAATGCAGTTGTTTTGCTTTCTGTTTTCTAGTTTCTAGGAACAGTAGCCAATTCTTCTTATACAGCATTCCATTTGTAAACATGCACATTTGCCCTACACTGATGAGCTCTGTGGAGGACAGGCCGAGGCGTCCAGCAGACCTTCCTCTAATGGACTAATGAGAGCTCACAGGCCCTGAGCTGGACCAGGTGCCAGGTGGAGTGGGATCTGACCCAACCAGGAGAAACAGGTGAGGCGATGCACATAGGCGTCAGAGCTGACTCAGCATGAAGAAGCACACAGAGACTGGTTTTCAGAAACTGTAAAGAAATACATTTTGTGTTGGGATCTGAGAAAAATGGAAGAGTTAACAAACTAATAAATGTTTGTCAATAAAGTTATCAACAGAAAAAATATATAATGGTGATAAAGTGTCAGATTAGCTTAAAAGGATTGCTACTAAATTACTTGTATTTTGGCTGAATTATAAAATATTGTAAGGGGAATTGGTCATTTGTCTAAATTTAAGGACATAAAATAATAAAGATTAAGGCTAGAATTAAAAAAAAGTAAAACGGAAGTGATGTCTACTCCTGATTTTGCACCCAAAGAAGCAACTTGGGAAATACAGATATAAATTTAGATAAAGTAGTCATGAAAGTAGTCATGAAATATTGACTTTATGAGAAACAAGTGTAGAATTTTGTATATTGTGTATAGAATTTATCATAAACTCCTACATGTTTGCAAGTATCATGATCCATTCAACAATCTGAGAGACTTTAAATTCTTCATTCCATATTAAAATCACAGTTCTAAAATCACAGTTTAGAACTGTGATTTTTACTGTCACCCAACACTGTTTGTGTTGGCGCTGCTTGTGGTTACCGGTTTCTTGTACAGTCTTCACTAATTTATCAGAGCGCATCCCTTAGATTATAAATGAGCAGAGTTGTGCCCAGTGCTGTCTTAACTCTATGGGTAACTTTGTAATATTAGAACCATACGTCCTTCTTCCTGAATCTTAAATTTCCTACATAGTAAAATGAAGAAGTAAAATTTTCTAAAATACTTTCCAACTGTGAATCCACCATGACCTAACGTACCAAGTTTCATATACAGCGTCCCACCACATTAATTCAAAGTACCAACACAGACGTTATCAATTAAAAGAACATCTAATGCACAACGACAATTATAGAAAAATAAAGCAATCTAAATGGAAACTCTGAAAGGGAAGAGGAAACCGGCTCTCCCCTCCTGAAAGCCCACACAGTCTCTGGGAGATGGAATCCTGAGACTCTTGGGCATCCACACTTCGTGTCAATATAAAGGAACAGGAAGTAAAATAATACATTGATTCAGATTTCGTGCTGCAGGATACATGGGCAGAACTTAGAGATCTGTTGGCTTTGTTAAAGGTAAAGCTAGTTTTGCTCTTTTCCTTCTATGGTCATCTATCATTAATGTATAATGTGGTTCTATTTTCAGCAGGTTCAAGAAAACAAAACACACATCTCCCGTTAATTTTGTCTTCTCCAATGTTCAGGTGAGAACACAAATGTAACCAGAGGTTTGGAGTTCAGCAGGAATGTTGGGGTACAGGCTTCAGGGGACCCAAACTCCTTCCAAGCCCATCTGCACAGCAGGTGCTGAAGTGAGAGTGAACCTCCCACTGAAAACAGGGCTCAGAGCATATAAATTAACTATTAGTATTAGTCGCTATAAAGAAAAAACAATCTGAAAATTAAAATGCCAGTCGGAACTGTACGTGCGACTTCAGTGAGGACATTCAAAGTAACATGCAGACTCAGCAGGTGTCTTCTCCAGGACACGGAGTCAGTGGCAGACACACCAGCAATCCTAGGGGCCGAATGAGCAAGCTACCAACCTCAGGGTCCCTTCATGGTAAGAGCCTCAGCCTCAGGCTAAGTCACTGTACCAGCGGCCGTAGGGGTGTCTCCTGCATCAGGATGTGGAGGTTTTAAGCGAATTATAATATGAAATATGCTTAGAAAAGTAATGGCATGTGGTAATAAAATAATTCATATTTGTAACATTTTTACTAGTAATATTATCTAGGGTTTGGGATATGCTTGACTTTAATACCTATCTTGTGTACTCAATCAATCTATGCTGAGCTGAATCTGAGGATGAATTTTTCATCTCCTGGGATCCACGCAGGGACTCCATAGGCCATGAGATAAAAATCCCCCACTCAGGTTTTTCTGTGAATCAATTGTGCAATGATTAGGTCTTCCAGTTCTGCTCTTCAAAATTAGTTTAAATGGAAAACAAGTGTTCTCAGTCAGGTTCGCTGGGGGCCAACGTGGGAAATCCTCCCTGATGTGGACGAAAGGGCTGTCACTGGGCTCTGAGGCCCCCCGGGTGTTCTGCTTCTAATTCTAGAAACAGCTGTGACCTTTGTTAAAAGTTGGCCTTCCCAATCTCCAAACACCTGATAACTTCTCATGGTAAAATGGCTTTACTTTCATCATCAACGGAAGGTGCAGGATTTCAGTTATCCCTCAAACTGATGGGGTTGATCCCAATATGATTTTCTGCCTGGGACAGAAACCCTGAAATTCTGTACCTAAAAGAAATCCTGAGAGTCGCCTGAACCCAAGAGGCAGACGTCACGGTGAGCCAAGGTCGCGCCACTGCACTCCAGCCTGGGTGACAGAGCGAGACCCCATCTCAAAAAGCAAGAAGAAAAAAAATCCTGACCTCAATTTCTGGGTATATACTTTTCCCATAAACCCTTTCCCCTCAATTTTCCAGCCCAGGTATTTCCCCTCAACTATCCAGCCCCGGTGAGCATGTGTTTTCACAAATGTGTTCGCTTCATCTCTAAGGAGGAGGGTGTCATCTGGAGGCAGCAAAGATCACTGAGAAAGGGACCAGGCACCTGAGTGTTCTGACAGCCCCGCTTCTTGTAGAGCAGGGATCTTAACATTAGATCCACGGGCTTTTTAGGTGTCAATAATTCACCTAAAATTGTATAAAATTGTATGCGTAAGTCTACATGTATGAGCATACACCTGTTTTTCTTAAGCAGTCTTTCATGTTCACCAATAACCTAGCTCTTGGTAGAGAATCTGACTCTACAGACTTTTAAAACGTAATTTATTTTTTTCTAGTCAATACAGCATAAACACATTTAGTGTTTTTACTTTGAGATTTTCTATAAAAATCTCTACTAAGCAGGGTAAGTTTAAAATGATTACAAAACCTTCCTTGATTTTTTTCTTTGCTCAAGCCCACTCTTATTAGGTACTTAGAACAAGGGGAAGAAAAAATCATAATGGTTAGTGATTAGACTACATAAAGGCAGACATGAGATTTATCTACACTTTGGGAAGAAAAAAGCCTCAGGGTTGTGGGAATCCTGCATGAGCCCGTGAAGACCGACCACGGCCTCTGGAACAGAGGCCAGGGTTAGAACGTCTGTCTCCTCCAAAGCTCACGAGGAAACTTACTACCCAGGGCAGTGGTGCTGGGATGTGGGCTGTGGGAGGTGACTGAGCCATGAGGGCTGTGAGCTCATGAATGGGGTCAGGTGCCTTCACACAAAAGCTTGGCTGAAAAATCTCACCCCTTCCGCCTCCTGCCACACAAGGACACACTGATCATCCTCTCTGGAAGATGCAGCGTTCAAGGCGCCGTCTGGAAAGAGAGCAGACCCTCACCAGACCACCCAATCTGCAGGCACCTTGATCCTGCGCTCCGAGTCTCCAGAACTGTGAGCAATGCATTTCTGCTCTTTGTAAATTACCCAGCTCAGGTATTTTGTTACAGTAACTCAAACGGACAAAGACAGATGCAGTCCTGGAGGCAGTATGAAGAGGGCATATGTAGGGATGTGGTGCTGGGGCTGGGGTTCCAGGGAAGAGCAACCGAAAGGGGGACCCTGCCCCCCCAATCCCAGAACCTTCACCTCCTTGAGCCACAGGGGACATGTGGGGGAGCAGGAGGGTGGACTGGGTGCCAGCCACAGAAGGAGGGGCTCCAAACAGGTGTGGGCCAGGATGCTCACAGAAGCACTTGTACATGATCCACGTCTACACCAGAATGGTTTACGGTGGGATCTTTGTGGACCTTCTCGGGAAACCCGTCACACTTTGCTAACATCTGCACCTCTTCGGAAACACTGTCACAGGATTGTGAGTGGGGGGGACATGCCCATCTCATTTTATTTCCAAGGTAAAGGACAGAGGACTGAGAAAACCAAACAAACACAGGGTCTCCTAAGCCTGTGCCCCCAGAAAGGGCCGGCCTAGAACATAGGAATGGAAACGGTTTGGGAATATTTTCAAGAACACACTGAAAAGAGCCTCTTTTAACTACATGATTCTTGAACATCAGTTTTTGCAGCCAATGGATATATTTAAAGGAGAGCACTAAAGATGACACTACATATATCTAAAATTATTTACTCCGACTGGAAGGAAAATGAGGAACTGACAAAATGATTGCAGTTTCAATGCAGTATGTTTGATTTGCGGTAGTCCTCTTTCAAATAAAAGTTGCAAAAAGAAAACAAAACAAAATCCCCAATAGTCACCATTCTGCCGCATCTGATAAATACATTTCTTACCCTTAAGGAAATTTCATTTGTCAGTTAGGAATATAATTGCAGCCAAGAAGGACCTTGTTTCGGCATCAAAATTCACATTTCCATCCACAGATGCACGGCGACCAAGGTGGCCCCAAATGCTGGAACACCCACCGCCTTGCCTTTCACAGCCATTGCAGACGGGAACCCTGGGGCTTCTGTGCTTTCGGCAAGCACACCAGTCACCCTGTGGCTCCCTTCTGGTTTCCAGGGAGAACATTTCACATCTCACAGGCGGCATTTGGGGCTTTTTTTTTTTTAGACAGAGTCTCGCTCTGTCGCCAGGCTGAAGTGCCGTGGTGGGATCGCGGCTCACTGAAACCTCCGCCTCCCGGATTCAAGCGATTCTCCTGCCTCAGCCTTCGGAAGAGCTGGGATTACAGGTACGCACCAGGATTGGGGATATTTTTTACATAAGCTTTACGTGGAAAATGTGTTAGCAAATAAAGTCAGGGAGATAATACAACCTTAAAAACTGTATTTTATTTTGTGACACAGTCAAAGCCAGTAGTTGTGGATATTTAAAAAACAGGCAACAGCTTTTGCTCAGCAATCATTCCTGAACCACACTTTTCAAAGACCCTTCCTGGGGCTCCTCTGAAACACTCCGAGACTCCCCTGAAGTGGTGGCACTTACATTCCTGCCCTGGTGGCTTCCGCCCACACAGATGACGTCTTGCTTCTGAATTGTCAGCACCTCTTTCGTCAGCTTCAGCCGGACGTCGTAGGCATTTTCGGACTCTTCATCGTACAACAGAGCAATAGCGGTTTTCGTCTGTAGGGACAAAGTGGAAACACAAAGAATGGTGTGAGGGCAGGAGCCGGGGTGGGGACGGGTGACGCAAGCCTCCTGCTCAAGACCCTTCCTAAAACGCACGTGTAGCGCTCACGTGTGCACAGGAGATCTGTGTTCGACCGATAAGGATTTGATTCATTTATGCAAAAAGTAATCAAGTGTTGAATAATTGTTCCTGAGCAGTTTTTGTGGGATTTACATAAGGCGTGTTTTTAAAAGAAAATTAGCCCGGCATTTTTTTTTTTAAGTTGAAAGGTTTTATAGTATTTTAATCCATTTTTCCCGCTTCCAAAAATACACATATTTTTTAGTTTAACTAAAGTTATTTGCATAAAAATGATAGTTTTTAAGATTCATCAAGTATCTGTATGAAGGTTTGTTGGCCTGGAGTAGGAAAGGAACACACTGGGAATAACCACAGCCCAGGAGGAAGCGGCCTTCTCAGAAGTGAGCAGGTGGGCGTGGCCCAAGCTCCTGCAGCGGCTGCTGCTGTGTTCTGGGAGCTGGGGAATGGGCCAGGCCTGCTGTTCCTGGACAGCAAGCAACACAATATGGAACTGCTAGGAAGTATTGATCAGGAGGGACGTGTAATTAGTCATAGAAGATAAATCTATCAGCTTTGTTAGCAGATGAAGGAAGCACCGTTCAGAAAGACACCTTTGGGTCATTAGAAACGTTGCCTCCTCCTCGGGGAGAGTCGGGAAAAGCTGTCCTGGGGGCTCCAGAGCAGACCACTGGCCAGGTACAGGGCTTGGGCATCCTACAGGACAGCAGTTATGCCCAGCCGCGTAGCCAGTGCCTTGTCAGGACCCAGTCTCCGGAGTGCAGGAGCAGGGGTGAGAGCCAGGGCACTTGGTCCTCGCGCCACATGGCAGGGGAGCGGGACAGGCACATCTGGAGGCCAGTGGCCCAGCAAGGAGGGCTGAGACCCCACCATCCGCTCTGCCTAGAGCCCCGGTGCTGATCAACCCTCACATTCAGAGCCACACATGAGGGCAGAGCCTGGCCCACGGACAGGGAGGTCCCCGCGGGTGAAGGATGAGGCTGTGGCCGTATAGGACCCTGCAGCTCCACAACTCAGCTGCCGTGAGAACCAAACAGGGGGTCCAAGGAGCCCCAGCGCCTGCATCTGCCCCAGAGATCTGGAGTTCACCAGGTGAGATCCAGGTTGAGCAAAAGGATTTTTAAAAAACCAACTCATCAAATGCCTCTATTAAGTAGCACGTTTGGGTAGGAAGGGCTTGTTGGGCTTGTTTCCACAGTGGAGGCCTCCTCAGCACTCATGAGAAACACAGACCCTCGCCGAGGGAAGCCGCCAGCCAAGCCAGAATCTGCTCCTCCCAACATCCTCAGCTGATCCCCACGCACAGGAGGGTTCCAAGTGGTTTCCTCTCGCTTTCAATCAACACAGCACAAAAAAGAGTGTGTGCCCCACTGCACTGCATCTGTTAATTTAACAACCACACATTCAGGACTGTGCTCACACACACTGTCACACGTGACCATCTGGCCAGCAGCCCAGGGACCGGCCACTACAATCCACACCTCACCCAGCATAAGTAAAACTGCACCCACTGGAAACTCTAATGGTTTCTTCCCATCCCTGAAGGCGCTGTGTGCTCCCACCCACTTCGCCGACCCCAGGGGGCTGTACATGGATGAGATTGCCAGACCAGGTGGGCGCTGGAACTGGGAGTGCTGCTGTGGCTCTGGGAGCTCACAGGCCATCTGTGGATCCACCAGGTCTCTGTAAGGGGCAGTGCCTGTGGAGGCACCAAGGGCAGCCGGGAAGGAAGCCCAGGTACGGCTAGACCCAGGCCCCCTGGCCCTTTGCAGCTTGATGCCTAGGCTTGCCTGACCGCAGGCTGAGCTCACTGGAGAGATGCAGAAATGTAGACATGTCCCTAAGGGCAGGAAGACCCTCCTCAGTATTTTCCCCATGAGTGTGTGTAACGTGTAACTCTTATAAGTGAACACCGATTGGGAAAACAGAATTCTAGCTAACCAGCGTGAAACAGGATGAAATGTAAGTGCCTGCAGCTCCCTGCCTGACTTTGATGTGCATTCTCACCACACCTGCAAGGATATCTCACCACTGCCTCCTGAACTTACTCTCACACACTGGTGCCTGATGACAGGTGGGCATCCCCCACTCCGCTGCACACAGAGGGAAGCAGGGCCAGCTCTGCCACAGGGCAGCAAGCACTGAGATCCAAGCCCAGGCGTGTGGGCTTGACAATGGGAGGAGCTGAGCGATGGGGCTTCCTCAGGACACCGCAGCCCATGGGAGCCAGAAAGTGGTCCTGCTTGCCTGGTTTGGGAGAGGCCCCAGGTCCCAGTCTCTCTCCTTGCTTCTCCCCGGGCCATGGTTCTCACCCTCCCTGCCAGTCACTATGACTGACAGCTCTCAGGCTCTAAGAAAAGGAAGGGCCACCAGGGTTATCGGTAATGATTCCTGCAGAATGGAGCTCAGAGGCATTTCCTTAATTGTTGACCTAGGCCACCCCAAAACACAAATGCCTACTGCTCTTATAGGGTCCAGAGCTTTCTCATGCCACCCAGGAAGCAGCCGTGCCTCTTCCACCTTCCCTTCTCTCTGTGTGAGAGTAAATGCAGGAGGCAATGGTGAGATATCCTCACAGGTGTGGTGAGAATGCACATCAAAGTCAGGGAGGGAGCTGCAGGCACTTACATTCCCTTCCAACCTCCCCTCCTACATCCTAGAAACCACCTGCACACACACCCCCAGGCAACATACCTGGTCCACATGCAAGCCTCCACACAGGCACACAAAAAGTCACGCACACACGTTCAGGGATGCGCACACACACACAGGCACATGCACACACACCCATGCAACACACCTGGCCTGCATGCATGCCTCCACACGTGCACACAAAAACTCATGCACACACACACAGGGATGCATGTACACACACACACAGAACAAACACAGACACACGCACTCCCATGCAACGCACATGTCCCACATGCATGCCTCCACACCTGCACACAAAAACTCCTGAAAACTCATGCACACACATACAGGGATGCATGCACACACACAGACACAAACACAGGCATACAGACACACACACCCATGCAACACACATAGCTCATATGCATGCCTCCACACGTGTGCACAAAAACTCATGCACACACATACAGGGATGCATGTACACACACACAGACACACACACACCCACATGCTACACACATGGCCCACATGTGTGCACAAAAACTCATGCACACACATACAGGGATGCATGCACACACACACATACAAACACGGACACACACAAACACATGCACACACAGACACATAGGCACATACACACCACAGCGGAGCACATGTATCAAATATGCTGAGGTGAGGACAGGAATAAAAGTTTCAGCTGATATAGACCAAGCCTGGAGTTGTAAAGTTGGAACCCAAAACTCAAAGTAAAAGTCAAATTCCTATAAAAATAAGTCACAGGCAGTGTTTGGAAGGAGGCTCTCACTCTGAGTGCATAAAGAGGCTGTATCATCCTGCTAAACAGGCTTTCTCCACGATGACCTCAGAATCTCCCTGGCAGTGGAGCTCTGGCTAGCCTGATTTCTCCAGATCCTCCGGTGACCGACGCATCTGAGCACATTCTTGCTGCAGACTTTCACTAAGCCATCGCATGTTCCCCAGCCACACCATTGCCCAGGACAGGCCCCCTCGCCACCGCCATGGGGGACCTGCAGGGCTCTTGGGGAGGACCTCAGGGGTGGCACTAATAAGCAGTGGACCCGGAACGGGGTGCAGAGACCCCGAGCGGCAGATGCGTGGTAAGGAGTGGCCACAGTGAGCAGTGGGCCATCCCCAGAGAAGCTGAGGAAGTGCAGCTGCCTTCGGAGGAAGGGCTTGTTCTGCTCTTGTTATTCAGGACGAGAACAGTTTTTAGTTTGCATCAAAATGATGCGATATTGGTCGATGCTATATCTGGATGTAAAGTCCACACTCACATAGAATATTAATTTCCAACTAATCATCACGCTGACCGCTCACCATTGCTACTGGTTAACTGTCCTGGTGAGGACACTGCCTGCAACCCAGGGACTCTAGTAATGGAAAACACTGAACTTAGTGTCCACAGAGAACCGTTTCCATGACAGAGGCCAAGGGAAGGGTGTGCTGAGCTTTAACAAATAAAACATAATATTTTAAATATATAAAATTTTAAATGCTAGCTAAGGAAAGCAAATAAGATTCAACAAAGACCTCTAATGAATCATCTGTTGCTCTATGATGCCGTCTGAACCAGATGATGCTATTTGAAATAAACCTAACTTCTGCTCAAAATGTTAAAAAATTAAAGTCAGGAACACAACCAAATTAGAGGTAATTAGGCATTCCAAATCAAAGTTGCAATTTATGCTAATCACTTTCTTCTATAACAACACACGTTCTGTCAAATTGGCCTTAGTTTGCCAGAGAGAATTATTTGCAGTAATGTGCGGTAATATGCCCTCCAGGCACTGCTTTCTGTGCCCCTTCCTGTGCCCCGGAGACATGACCTGTAGCCCTCCAGGGAAACCTCTGTGAACAGCCTGAGCATGGAGTTGCTGAGACAAGAGCAGGTCTCTCCCCAGGAGGAATAAAGGCAGGGGGAGGGGACGTGGGTTCCACCGGGTCCTGCCCTCTCCAAGGCCCACATTTCCCATTGCTTAAGCAATTCTGGGTATTTAATGAGCTAATTGAATGCATTTCCTTGACACATTTCTTGGAAATCTTCTTCAAAAGTAAACTTTCAGTCTTTCCCATTCAAAACAATAAAAATATTTAAAAACTAACAAAAGTAAAACTCCTTCTCATCCAGTGATCCCCCCACCCCAGTGGGTGGCAATGGCATCACCCCGCTGTCTCGATTGAAGCCCCTCAGTTCCGTGACCTTCCTCCCTCCTGACCCTCGGTGTCCAACTCACCGGCAAATCCCCTGAAATATCTCCCCCTCTGCCTGGGGTCACAGGGTTCAGCTGCCTTCAAAGCTGCTTCACTGACCTCATAAAAGACCTACCTGTTTCCAGCCTTGCCCAGTTCACTGTATTCTTAAAGTCACAGCTGGGCGGCCCTGATAAAATATCGTTCAGGTAATGTCATTTCTCTGAACAAAATTTCCCCAAAGTTTGCCATTTCTCAAATGAAAAGCCAGGGTCTAGCAATGCCCTGTGAGGCCAGCATCCGCAGTCTTTCCCTGTCCCCGGCCCAGCTATCCTGCAACCCCATTGTGTCTGCCCGGCATCCGTCCACCTGCCCTGCCCAGCTGTCCGGCAGCCCCGCCATGCCTGCCTGGGGTCCATCCGCCTACCCTGCCCAGCTGTCCTGCAACCCTGCTGTGCCTGCCCAGGGTCCATCCACCTGCGCTGTCCCGCTGTCCTGCAACCCCGCCATGCCTGCCTGGGATTTGTCCACCCGCCCCACCCACTCCTCTCCCCGGTATCCTCATCTCCTGGGGTCTGGGCTGAGAGCCCCCACCTCGGCAGCTTCCCTAACCGGCCAGTTAAAATCAGAACTCCGCCATCCCCCACTGCTCTTCATACCTCTTCCCAGCTTTATCTTTCTCCCTAGAACTTTTCAGAACCTGTGTGCTGCTTGACAGCAGAACATGAGTTCCATGATGGAAGGGTCCGCTCTACCTTCTCCACTTCAGAAGGACCAGTTCCTACAGTGCGGTCTGGCATATCCTAGGGGCACAAGACAGTTCTCAAACGGAATGCAACAGGAAGCCTACTTTCACCTTATAACTTTATCCATGCAATTCCAACAAAAATCCAATACAGACAACTTTGAAACGTAGCCTTACGATTCTAACAATATGTTTAATGAAATAAAGACAGCTGCAGAGAAGAGGACCCACTACACAGAAACATGAAAACATAAAATCCACTGTGATATCACAGCAGCCACCAAACAGTGAGGGCCGTGAATCCGCGTCAGCACCGGGAGGTCTCGGGTACATGTAGCGTGTATGACATCCCTGGAGGAAAAAAAAAAAAAAAATTCCTGCAAAGAAAGATCTTTACTGCTTAATGTAGTAATGCTTTGATAATTGTAAATATGGGTCTCATATGCCTCATTTCACAAAGTAGTTCCAGAGAGATCAACAGTCACAGGGATGTAGAAAAACAAAATAAAAACCTGTGAAGGAAATATCAGTGTGTGTGTGTGTGTTTGTGTGCGGGGATGTGTGCAAACATATTGGGTTAGAGTGATCCAAAAGCCAGAACTTCTTGAGTAAAGGATTCATTATATAGACATAAAAAAACTTTCTATCACAAAAATACCATATTCAAAAATAAATGCGTGCTGTAGACACTAGTTTCATTGAGCCTCACAAATAAAGATGGAAACATGAGCATCCTGTTAAAATTGAGCAAGGAATATAAAAATAATTCCCAAAAGAAGGAATACAAGAAACTGAATTACAAATGTGAAAATACATGCAACCTCACTAGTCATCAAAAAATCACAGTCACTACAACATTGATTTCAGATGTTTAAACTACCAGGCAGGTAAATGTTTAAAAGGAACAGCAACACCTGGCATGAGCGAAGACGTGCAGACATGGATGCCCGTACGGTGTTGGCAGGTGTGTGAGTGCACAGCACGTTCCCAGAAAACGCTCAGAAACAGATGTGAATGTTGACTAGGACTAGGTTTAATGTGGCATTTTTACTTCTAAGAATTCATCTTAAAATAAACCATCAGACTTGGCACTGAGAGTGCTGGGCAAGGTGTTCGTTTCACACCTTTCACTTTAAAAGTGCATTGATTTATAGGTGATACTGAGGAGCTGCTAAAAATATTTATTTCAGCACCTGTGGATAAGCAAAGGAGTCCAGAAATAACAAGCATGTGTGAAAAGCAGAAGAGTATGATAGTAACTCTTAAGAATTATGCACATACATAGATGTAAATATAGCATGGAGAAGACTTAGAAGAATAGGGTTTCAAAACATTAATATTTTATGCAAATGCTTATAATTTTAAAATTATGAAAATGCATCATTTATTATTGATTACTTAAATCTATGAAGGCTAATTTTTTATTAAATCCTGACTTTTGTTGCTAAAGTTGATTTACTTCCATAAAATTCAAGGTGAGTCTCTTAATAATTTAGAAAAACCATAAATACTAAATTTAGCCATTTTACTGCTTTTTAATTTATTTATGCAGCTGAGTGCATCTCTGCTGAGATCTTTCATGAATGTCTTTGTTGGATGCATAGCACACTGATGCCTTCTAGCAGATTAAAACAGAGAAGGCTATTCTAAAATAGAACGTACTTGATATAAAGTACCACACAGCATAACACTCATCAAATAATTATTGCTATCTATAGATTCAAAGTGTGATAACAATGTATACAAGTTGTTATAAAGCACTGCCCCTTGGTTATCCAGAAGTAAGTATATTTCCTTCCCTGAGTTGTTGACATTAAGATAATTAGCAAATGCATATCAGGTGCTGAAAGAAGCATAAAAAGCCATGAAGAGTCACAGAGGAAGAGAAACTAACCACATAAGTTACTGGGCCATATGGGGTGGCAGGAAGGAACAGACTTCCAATTTAGCCCAGTTTTTAGAAGTGGACAGCTAAGGGACCTGTCAGAAGTGCTTGGTTATCAAGAATTCTAAAGTTCTAATACTGTGCCTTTTGACTTGGTCAACTGGGTCTACCAAAGATTAAAGATTGTGTGGATATACATCCACATGCTGTTGGCATCACTGGCAATGAAGATGTTTGTGTCACCAATGACTTTGGTCATATGTAGAGCATGAGCCCCTGGAGGAGGTGGAGCAAGCCACAGACGCGTCTGACGACGTCTGCCACATGCTCCCTGCACACAGGCGCACGATCTGCCTCACTGCTCCGAGCCTCTGCTTCCTGGTCTGTAAAAGCAGATAATCGCAGCTTTACTCAGACACGTGAACGGCGAAATGAGACGGTATTTGTGAACGCTCCCAACAGAGAACCTGTCAGAGAACAGCAGTGGTCCACTATAATTCAGTCTTTTTTGGAAGGTTATCTTTATGGATATTTTCATGTCAGTAAAAATGAAACCATTTTTGGCACAAGAAAGAAAAATAAACTCTGTCAATCCAGCAGCATATCAAACAAACCGAAAAAATCAAGACATCAGTGAGTAATCTATCACAAACATCATTTGAGTAAGGAAAATCCACACTCCTAGTTTTAGATATAAACCAAAACAATTCAGATAAGAAGAAAAACGAACACCAATCAGCCAGCGTCCCACTAAAATCTACACGGAAACAACTACTGCTGCCCTTGGAAGGTTAAATGAAAGCAGAAACCTAAACATTCATTTTCTACCAATGAACGATGACACTTTCCATTGGAAAAATGGATAATATTCTGCCCATCAAAGTTAGAGTCTGAAGTTTAGGACATAAAATGAAGTCCACATAAAAGCAGGGTCTTTGGCTGAGACTTGCTGGTGGCCACAGCTCAGTCCTGCAATATGTGGCAGCTGTGAAGGACGTAAGAGCTGCCACTTAGGTTATCACCACTCACTTTGCATCCCAAGAGACCAACAGTGCCTAGGACAGGCTGGGGACTCAGTGAACACTTTGCAACTTAAAAACACGCACACGTGCATCTAATTATGCTCCAACCCTCATCTGATCCATTTTTCTTAGTTATGTGACTTTCGCTAGGTTATTACTCTTTTATGTGCATTATTCTTGGCACCTATAATGATGAGAATATTGGATCTCTGTGGTCCATTCTGTAGAGTCATATATGATTCCATGATTATTTTATTGATTTTTTTTTTACTTAAAATGATAAAATCTGATTCTTGGACCAACATGGCAATGAAATAATAATTAAATTAATTACACACATAAAACTGATCCAAAAACTTCACAGTGCCATATGAGTCAAATGGATACATTGCTAAAAACTACAGTTTCTCTTAGGATAGTATTATTCAACATAGACTTGTCTAAAAAACAACTTGAGCCTATCATAATCATTACTTTTTTTAGGTTCTGCTAATTCAACATTTGATAATTTCCCTTGAGTTGCTTTGTAATTTAATACTTTACTCCTAGGGAAACATTTCCTGAGAAAGTTATAAGGTGTATAAATTGTAGGAGGTATGTTTAATGTCAGATACAGAGTAAGCTTTGAATCTTAGGAGTGAATGAATTAAATTCATCAGGTAAAATGCAACGAATTACAAAATAGTCTTATCTTTTCATTTTTATGGAATTGAAATGCTGATTACTTAACAATACCTTTATCAAAGTTCTCAAAACTTAGGAAAATCCTCCCTCAATGTAAAGACCACTGTTTATTCTACCTGTTTTAATGAAGATTTCATATTCCTGAAAACTGTGCACTCAACCACATCACTTCCTTCCTTCCAGTTTTCCAGGAGTGTGCTCCCTTTAGCAAGCTTACCTTAGTGTATTTAGGTCAAAAAGAATGTCAGGGGAGAAACACATCATCTCAGCTAAGGAGGTCACAATGATTTTACAGTCTGAAAAGGGCTACTTGGTGGTGCTCGTCCCCCTGAGCAGGGCATGTCTGAGCATTGCCTGGGCAGACGAGGGTCACACATGCACAGAGGGGCCACACTGCAGCCGCGGGGAGGGAGCAATGCTGGAGACCAGAGTCCTCCCCGTGTCGTCACCCTGGTCCTTTCCACCTGGCTATGCTCAAACACCAGCCACTTACTGAGCCTGGGAATCTATCTGGGCAGTTTCCTTTTGAACCCACATACAAGTATTGAGAGTCCGTCCAGCATCTTTATCTTGTCAAAATTAAGGTTCACCAGCCACATACAAGCTAAAGAAAAATAGGTTTTACAGACACCATTAAAAATTTTCTCAGGAAAAATATGTTTTTAAAATTCCCTCTTTCTACAAAAGAGGCATATTAAATACTGAGACATGTTTTTAAAATATAACCATTTAACTTTGTGTTAATGAAAAGAACACAAAGTTTTCATCATGCAACCTCACCCTAGCCAAAAAAGCAATTACATAAATTTATAATTTCAACAGCCAAAAACATTTAAGGGAAAAAGGTCTTCATGTTCAATAATAGGGAACATTGGATATAATGTTATTGCATCTACTTAAATGACTACTTTCCTATGTAAAGTGCATGAAAGAAGAAAAAGCAACCTCAAAGATACCACAGGTTTGGTTCTAGACCACCCTAATCAAGTGGATATTACAATAATGCAAGTCACACATTTTTTGGTTTCCCAGAGCATATAAAAGTTATGTTTACAGTATACTGTAGTCTATTAAGTGTGGAATAGCATTACGTATAAAACAATGTACATACTTTAGTTAAAAAATACTTTATTGCTAAAAATGTTAACAATCATCTGAGCCTTGGCTGACTTGTAATCATCTTGCTGGTGGAGAACCTTGCCTCGATGCTGCTAGAAGATGATGGATCAGGGTGGTGGCTGCTGAAGGCTGAAATGGCTGTGGCAATTTCTTAAAATAAGATAACACTGAAGTTTGCCACATAGATTAACTCTTCCTTTCCTGAACGATTTCTCTGTAGCATTTGATGCTGTTTGGTAGAATTTTACCCACAGAACAACTTCTTTCAAAATTGAGGTCAAGCCTCTTAAACCCTACCACTGTGTTATCAACAAAGCTCACGGAATATTCTAGATCCTTTGTTGTCACGTCAGCAATGTTCACAGCATCTTCACCAGGGTGGATTCCATCTCAAGAAACGACTTTCTTTGCTCATCCACAGGAAGCAATTCCTTATCTGTTAATGTTTTATGATGAGATTGCAGCAATTCAGTCACACTGCAGGCTCTGTATCTAATTCTAGTTTTCTTGCTATTTCTACACATCTGTAGGTACCTGCTCCACTGAAGTCTTAAATTCCTCAAAACCATCCATGAGGGCTGGAATCACCTTCTTCCAAAGTCCTGTTAATGATATTCTGACCTCCTCCCATGAATCATGAAATGTACTTAGTGGCATCTAGAAAGGTGAATCCTTTCCAGAAGGGTTTCCATTTACTTTGCCCAGATTCACCAGAGGAATCACTCTCTACAGCAGCTATAACCTTATGAGATGTATTTCTTAAATAATAAAACTTGAAGTCAACACTACACCTTGATTCCTGACTGGCAGAGTGGATGTTGTGTAACAGGCATGAAATCAGCCTCAATCTCCTTGTACGTCTCCATCAGAGCTCTTGGGTGACCACGTACATTGTCAATGAGTAGTAATATTTTGAAAGAAATCTTTTTTTTTTCTTTTTGTATTAGCGGATCTCAACAGTGTGCTTAAAATATTCAGTGAAACGCTGTCAACAGATGTGCTGTCATCCAGTCTTTGTGGTTTTATTTATAAAGCACAGGCAGAGCAGGTTTAGCACTATGCCTAAGGGCCCTAGGATTTTTGGAATGGAATGGAATGGAGTGGAATGGAATGGAATGGAATGGAATGGAATGGAATGGAATGGAATGGAATGGAGGAAGGAAGACGACAAAAAGCCTGGCTTTAACTTAAAGTCACCAACTCCATTAGCCCAGAATAAGAGAGTCAGCTTGTCCTTTGAAAATTCAAAGCCAGGCACTGACTTCTGCTCTCCAGTCACGAAAGTCCCAGGCGACGTCTTCTTCCAATAGAAGGCTGTTTCACGTACATGGAAAATCTACTGTTGGGTGTAGCCACCTTCATCAATGATCTTAGCTGGATCTTCCAGAGAACTTGCTGCAGCTTCTCCACCAGGACTTGCGGCTTCACCTTGCACTTTTATGTTGTGGAGGTGGCTTCTTTCCTTGAACCTCATACACCCACCTCCGTTAGCTTCCAACTTTCCTGCTGAAGTTTCCTGCCCTCTCCAGACCTTCACAGAATTGAAGAGTTAGGGTCTTGCTATGGATCAAGCTCTGGCTAAGAGAATGCTGTGGCTGGTTTGATCTATCCTGGCCATTCAAATTTCCTCCACATCAGCAAATAAGACTATTTTCACTTTTTTATCATTTGTGTTTTCACTGGAGTAGCGCTTTTTAATTTCTGTCAAGAATTTTCCTTTGTATTTTCTACCTGGCTAGCTGTTTGGTGCAAGAGGCCTAGCTCTCTGCCTATCGACGCATTCAACACGACACCCTCACTAAGCTTGACCTTCTCTAGTTTTAAGGTGGAAGTGAGACAATGGCCACCCTTCTTTCATGTAAACACTTAGAGGCCATTATAGGTTTGTCAATTGGCCTAATTTCAATATTGTTGTGTCTTACCAAACAGGGAGGCCCCAGGAAAGGGAGAGAGACAGAATGGCCGGTCAGAACACACGAGGCATTTATTAAGCTCGCTGTCGTATCTGGGGGTGATTTTTGGCACCTCAAAACAACTGCAATAGCACCACTCCCCACCTAGTTTTCCTTCCCACAGGCTGAGGCCGTCCAGGCGGTCCAGGTCTGCCCCGTCCAGGGGAGCCTTCCCCTCTGCACCGGATCACACTGCCCATCCCGACGCAAGGACACCCTTCCAGGCACCTCCCCAGCATGCTCACCTCACACCGGATCCTTCTGTCATCCTACAACAGGGCATTTCTGTTCCTGTATAAAAATATTCTCTCGGCTTTGCTTCCCCACCAAGGGCTGCCTTGTTCTCTATTCACCTGCAAGAGCAGTTCCTTGAGGAAGTTACTCCCTGGCTCCGTGGTCTCCTTCTCCCAGGACAAACTCACTCCTGCCAAGCCTTCGCCCCCACGGCTGAATCCAAGCTGCTCTTTCCAAGGGGCTCACAGCCCCTGTGCTGTTAGTTCCTGCAGCGGGCACCAGCGTCTGCCCCCGACCTTCAGCCCATGGCCTCTGCCAGTCACCGTCCCTCGGGGGCTCCCAGGACAGCACTGCTGCCCCTCCCAGCTCCCTGGCCACACCGCAGGCTCCTGTGGTCATGCCTCCTTGTCTGATGTTAGGACACTTCATGGCACAGAACGTGGCCCTTTTCTCTCGACTGAAATCCATCCCCTCTGTGACCTCCTCCTCCGTGTACACACTGATGAGTTCCGAATCCACATCTCAAGCAAGGATCTCCCTGTGAAGTGCCAGGTATTTGCACCCAGCCGCCTCCTCAACAGACATCTCATACTCCATGTGGTCCCCACAAAACTCCTGTTATCTTCTTCCTCAAACCTGCCCCATCCGTGCCCTTCCTCATCCCAACAGAGGGTGGCTCCACCCATCTAATTGCTCAGGTGAAAACCTCAGAGAAATCCTTGTGTCTCTCACAACACACGTCCGATCCACAAAGGCATTCTTCCCGCTTCACCATTAAACACACCCAGATTTCCTCTACTGCTGCCACGCTGACCTGCACCAGTCACCTCTCAGCCACAGAAAGAGAAAGCCCCATAAAATCTTCCTGCTCCCACCTCAGCCTTCAACAAAGGTATCTATGATCTTTTTCCAAAGTGCTAAGTCATATTATGTCACTTCTGTTCTTAAAACCTCCTGCCCAGATTCGCTGACAGTAACAGCTGAACGTCATAAAACAGCCCAGGAGCCCCCACGTCTGCCTTCTCTCTCAGCCCCAGCTTAGCAGCAGCCTTGCCAGCTCCATGTGCTTCGAGGGTCCAGTCAAGCCCTGGGGTTTCTGCTGTACTCATGCTCCGCCCTTTCTCCCAGATGCTACTTAGCAACATCCCTGGCCCCTCAGTTGTGTCCTTGCATTGTGGTGAAGCCTCCTGTGTGGAGCTGGCCAGAACACAAGGCCAAGGGCTTGGACCCCAGACCACCCCACTAATACTTTTGGTCCCGACTGCAAGAGCTGCATCCACCCGAGGGAAGTGAGACAACCCTCACTTCCAACTTCACATTCTGGAGTTTCACTGATTCACCAGAAGTATGCACAGAACCCACCGAGCGGTTACACTTGTGGCTGCGATTAACGGCAGAGAAAGGATGAAAATTGAAATCGGCCACAGAAAAAGCCACACAACAGAGTCCAGGGGCGGCCCCTACCTGAGGCTTCTGTGTCCTCTGCACCAGTCCCACTGCCCGCATCGGGTGTGACCACCCCATGGTGTTGCCAACCCAGGACGCCCATCAGGGCAGCAGTCCCACTGCCCACATCGAGTGTGGCCACCCCCCGGTGACACAAAATGTCATTTGTTAAATGCACATAGAGGCAGGACACAAGCTAGTTCACAAGCTGCAGGCACTGCACACCCTCATCAGGGGTCACATGCTTGCTACAGTGTATAAAATACCACAGTAAATATAGTCACTACAGACTCCACCAGCAGCAGGCACTGCACACCCTCATCGGGGGTCACCTGCTTGCTACAGTATAAAATACCACAGTAAATATAGTCACTACAGACTCCACCAGCAACAGGCACTGCACACCCTCATCGGGGGTCACCTGCTTGCTGCAGAAAATATCATGGTAAAATACAGTTACTAGAGACTCAACGGCACTGATAAGAAGCTTCTTTTCCGGGCCTTCAACGTGAATATAACTCCCAATGTGTGGCGACTGTGAGGCAAGATATATTTGATTTTATGAATTCATTCTGGCATTAGAGAGACTGGAATATAAATCCCTGCTATGTCACCTTCTAATCTGCTGCATGTAAGTAAGACATTTAGCTTTTGTGAGCCGGAGTTCCCTCTTGTGGAAAACGAGGCAAACATTGAAACAGTATTAACATCAAAAATAATATGAATAGCACATATTGTGTCAGAAACTCTAAGAAGCTCACGCGCATTATTCCCTGTACCCCTCATCAACCGCTAATGAGTAAGCTTTTCCTAAACATCCTCCTTTTACAGAGGAGGAAACAAAACTTCAAGAAGTTCCACAACTTGGGTGACGTGATGGCTTCTGAATGTGAGTCTACATCCATTTGCTGAAGAGCTGCAACGTTAGCAATTGCAATGTCTCATCTACCTGTCAAAACTGCTGTCAAGATCAAATAGGAGTGAGTGAAGGACAGGCTCAGAGTCAGGTGGGGTCTCCGGGGGGCTCAGGGCAATTTCCGCCCCGCTCTCCCATCTTCTTGGCCCCCCGCCCCTCAGACCGACCAGGAGAAATTGCCAACATCACTTCACTGGCATTGATGGTCTTGCAAAAAGCTCCAAGGTGGCGACTGGCTTTACTCCCCCGCTCTGAACACTGACGTCACTGCAGAAACGCGGCGGCCGGGGGTTCTGAAATGACCTGGAGGGAGAAACCGTGGCTGTGGGAACGAGTGTCCAGGGAACCGGGGCGGCGAGGAGCGGGCGTCCCGGGACCCCTGGGTGAGGGGCTGAAGGGGCCCGGGCTTCCCAGGGACATCTTTTGAGCTATATCAATCAGACAGCTCTCTAGGGTTGTGTTGTTGTTGTTGTTTGTTTGTTTGTTTTCTGAGACGGAGTCTCGCTCTGCCGCCCGGGCTGGAGTGCAGTGGCCGGATCTCAGCTCACTGCAAGCTCCGCCTCCCGGGTTCCCGCCATTCTCCTGCCTCCGCCTCCCGAGCAGCTGGGACCACAGGCGCCGCCACCTCGCCCGGCTCGTTTTTGTATTTTTAATAGAGACGGGGTTTCACCGTGTTAGCCAGGATGGTCTCGATCTCCGGATCTCGATCTGCCCGCCTCGGCCTCCCAGAGTGCTGGGATTACAGGCGTGAGCCACCGCGCCCGGCCTGTTTTTTGTTTTTTTTTTTTTTTTCCTAGCCTCAGTGGATATTTTCTTTCCCTGCTCCATAATCCACGTGCATTGCTTTAGACCAGAATTTTAATGAGAATATTGTTCCGTTTCACGTACAGGTTACACTACTTTCAGAATATACATCAGAAAACAAGAGGTTTTTTTTTTTCATTTTTATAAAAATTTTCTTCATTTATATGAGAGGCCTGGGCTATTTTAATGCCCCATTTCATATATTTTGACATATTTGCCTGAGTTCAGCTTAGAATAAAGCAGCACAGCACATCCTACAAGGACGAATCTTTAAGACATTACTTTTGTGTTAAGGTGATTAGCCTCTTATAAAATATCAGAGATTAGTTCAAAAAATAGACTTGTGGTTTATGACTCGGGATAATAAACACCTTCCATCATAAACCATGCAGAGCACATTCCTCACTGTGACTGGAAACAGATACAATGACACTGACATGTGTTTGAGAGATGTTATTACAAATTCCGTCTTTCAAATGCACATTTTTACTCAGCCTTTTAACTAGAAGCTTTGTTCTAAGCAGCATCCAGGCAAAAACTGGCAAACTGGCATTTCCAGAGGATGAATATGGTTCTGCCATGGCAAGACACAGTGACAAACCACTGGCACAAAAGTGACATTTATCTGAATGATTAGAAAGCTGAATGTCCTTTTTAATTACTGTAAACATAGTACGTCACAAGCCAATTAGAGAAGACTGATTATTGCTATCCTTATGCCATTCTGAATATATAAAATAAAATCAAGAAACTTCTGTGCTGTGTGTTTCATCAGTGCTTTCAGCATACGAATTTAAGATGAAATGTAATGGATTTTTAAGCAACTGTGAAAAGAGCTTTTGTTGTTAATATTGAAGCTAAAATCCAACAATAGATGACAGTACAAAATATCAAATGGCTATAAAAATGAGAATATCTAATTGCATTTTAATGTATTTCTGATTTTCTTAAGCATTTTATCACTCATATTTTTAAGACTATGCCTGTAGGGAAAAATCATGCCATGAAGGATGCAGGGCCAGCAGCAGCAATAACAGACCATAGCCCCTGGTTACTGGGCTCTGCCATTCCACTGTTACCATCTCGACTGTGGAAACCATGTTAATTTGCTTCATGTTTCTACAACCTATTGAATACCTGATATTTGGAGAAAACGCAAGGGAACCGAGGAATATTTTATTCTATCTATATCTACTTGAACCTCAACTTTCAGGAAAATTTTTAAAAATAAGTCCTGCTGACACAGTTACAGGTGCCCTGCTACATGAGGATCTGTGGGAAAGTGACTCTCCCTTCTTCGTTTATTGGGTTACCCACTAGCTACTGCATACCTGGTGCCCGACCACTCTTGAGAAAGATATGGGTAAAATAATTTTTAGTTGAAAGCAGGGCAATAGGACCCCTTAGCAGAAATGAGGATGAGCTCAGGTTGACACAGAAGACTGAACCTGGGGAATGCCTGCTGATTCCTGGAGGACCGACTCAATCAGAGGCTACTTCTGTCCTCACCATGCAGAGGGTCAGAGGGTCACCCCAAAGCTCCAGCCCCACTCCCAAGGTCTGGGAGTCCAAGGACTGCGGGACCCATAAGCCTGCACTTCCTCCCGGGAAAGTGAAGAACTGTCCCTGGGGTTTGTGTTGAGAAGCCTGTGTTGCACCCAGGCATGATGTACAGGTGGGGTCATTTGATCTGCTATATAACCTCACTCGAATTTCCTCAGCCTCGGTTTCTGCATCCGAAAAATAAATAGGTGCCCTTCCATAGTTGGATAACTTAGTTCAGTGCTAAAATTTTACCTCTTTGATTCTATACTGAGATGGGTGCTGCTGCGAGAAAAGGGAGTGTTGACAGACTATGTCATGCGTCATCTTGCTCTTTGAGCCCAACCTTCACAAACTCATTCTCTGACTCACTTTAGAATCAAGGAGGTTAAAAAACAGGCTTCAGAACATCGAAGAAAAAAGATATTAGGTTTCCCTAAAATGTTAACTGATTTTAGAAAAAATGTGTATTTTATCCTTTCCATGATTGTGAATGCTTAGTTCCACAGAACCATAAGTGATCCATGAAAACCAGCTCCTCCCAAATAAAAAGTATAAACATATGTTTTTGCAATGTATGGTGTATAGAATATGTCAAGTATTAATTATGGCACAGTGATAAACTGGTGATGTTATAAACATTAAACAGAAGCGATTTTATCTCATTACCCATTGGTGCAAAAGTAATAACAGTTTTTGCATTGTTGGAATTTGCCATTTGATATTGGAATACGTTCTTAAGTAAACTGGTTACATTACACATCATTTTCATGCACATTCCTCACAATTTTCTTGCTAGTGACTTACTACTTGCTGTTTTTTTATATTAATTTTAGACTACGGAAATGTAAAATGTTTTTTTATATTAATTTTAGACTATGGAAATCGCAAATTCGAGCGATTTTCTTGGGTCCAAAATGAGTCATAAAGGAGAGTAGACAACTCGCAACATCAACAATGCATTTGGCCCAGGAACAGTTAGCAAACATACAGGGCAGTGCTGGGTCAAGAAGTTTTGCAGAAGAGATGAAAGCCTTGAAGATGAGAAGCGCAGCGACTGGCCACTGGAAGCTGACAACGACCAACTGAGAGCAATCATGGAAGCCAATCCTCTTACAACCACACGAGAAGCTGCCGAAGAACTCAACATTCTATGGTCGTTCAGCATTTGAAGCAAACTGGAAAGGTGAGAAAGCTCGATAAGTGGGTGCCCCAGGAGCTGAGCGAAAATCAAAAACATCGTCGTTTTGAAGCATCATCTTCTCTATTCTACGCAACAATGAAGCATTTCTCAGACTGTGATGTGTGACAAAAAGCGGATTTTATATGACAACCAGTGATGACCAGCTCAGTGGGTGGATCAAGAAGCAGCTCCAAAGCACTTCCCAAAGCCAAACTTGCAGCGAGAAAAGGTCCTGGTCGCTGTCTGGCAGTCTGTGCCGGTCTGATCCACTACAGCTTTCTGAATCCCGGCAAAACCATCCCGTCTGAGAAGCGGGCTTGGCAAGTCGATGAGATGCACCGAGGACCCAACGCCGGCAGCCAGCACTGATCAACAGGAAGGGTCCAGTTCTTCTTCACAACAACACGTGACCGCACACTGCACAACCAATGCTTCAAAAGTTGAATGAACTGGGCTGTGAAGTTTTGCCTCATTTGCCATATTCACCTGACCTCTCGCCAACCAACTCCTTCTTCAAGCATCTTGACAACGTTTTGCACGGAAAACACTTCCACACCCAGCAGGATGCAGAAAATGCTTTCCAAGAGTTCATCGAATCCTGAAGCATGGATTTTTAGGCCACAGGAATAAACAAACTTATTTCTCATTGGCAAAAATGTGTTGCTTGTAATGGTTCCTATTTTGATCAATAAAAATGTGTGTGAGCCTAGTTATGATTTGAATTTCGTGGTCTGAAACCACAATTTCTTTTGCACCAACCTAATAATGAAATCATTATGGCTACAGTTTCATAAGTGACTGCTATACAAAGCCTTTCAGATAATCTCATTTGATTATTTTTGTAACCTGTAAGTTATCTTCATTTGGCAATGAAAGCCACCAAAGTCAAAAGAAGGTGAGCTTCTCACCAAAATCCAAATATCTTGTCAGTGGCTCTGCAGAGGCCAAAATCTACATGGAATTCAAAGCCACCAATCCTACAACACAAGACTCTTTCTAGAACATCTATTTAATATGGCCATTTAGCTGAAAGACATATAAAAAATAACTGCAAATTTCAAATATATAAAGCTGAGCAGAGTATCATAAAACAGTATTAGGAATAAAGTTCATGATTTGCAACGTATTGCTAAATACAATTTTTTAACAAAAACAAAATGCCTCCTTTGAAAATAATCTGAACATTTAAACTGTAAACATATATAACAAACATTATTTTGTAATACAATGTGTGTTACATGAGATAAGCAGTAAGCAAACATCCAGTTGGTAATATTTGGGAAATTTACTCGTTTGACCTCATTCAAAACACTCTCAGAGGGTGTGCTGGGGTAGGTGTGGGGGATGCCACCTCTCAGTTGCCAGGGGCGATTCCAATTATGCCCCTTATCTCAATGTAATCATGAATATGCTCCTTGTGCTATTCATGGTTTAGACAATTAACTACATGGTCACCCAGCTAGAACAGAGCGCAGTCACTATGTCAGATGCCTTGTGGTGGAGGGTCTGAATACAGGCATCCTGGGAAAGCAGGTGGCCACAGAGCACAGTGCCCGGTAAGTCAGTGGGCAGGGGCCTCAGATCTCCATGAAGACTGCCTGTTCCTCAAGCTCATGCTGGACTGACACCCCCACATCCCACATGGCTGTGCGCCTCCGGCTACGCAGTTCCAGGTGACGTGTGACCAACGGACTGAGTGAAAATAAGCTGGCGATTTTCACACTTTTCTCATAAAATCTCCTTCCCACAATCCACCATGTCTGATATGAAATTGCCCCACAATGTTGATGCTTAGTATTGACACAGAATATCTTCCTCAAACCCTTTCACTCTTTTTGTTAAACATGTTTCTTGCAAACAGCATAAAGTTGGGTCTTGTCATTGACCGCCACTTTTTAATTGAAGTCCTTGTTCCTTTAACCTGTGAGGTAAGTTTTGATGTGGTTTCATTTGATTTCACCA
Organism: Piliocolobus tephrosceles; assembly: GCF_002776525.5. Classification (NCBI taxonomy): domain Eukaryota; kingdom Metazoa; phylum Chordata; class Mammalia; order Primates; family Cercopithecidae; genus Piliocolobus; species Piliocolobus tephrosceles. The sequence goes on along the minus strand of NC_045448.1, from coordinate 987,737 downwards.
TGTTTGCCATTTGTGTTCTGTTTGGATACTGTATTCTTTGTTCTTCTTTTCTGTCTTCTTTGAATGAATCAAGTATTTCTTAGTATCCCATTGCATCACTTTTAATGCTTTTTTTTTTAACATGTAGATTTTTAAAATTTCCTAACAGTTTCTCTAGCTGAGAATAAAAATTTTTCCTATCACCAACTACCATCAAATATAGTATCACTTCATGAACAATGTAAGAATCTTCAAAGAATTTAATTTTAGAAACTCCTCCCATCCTCTATAGTCACACTATCATGATTTCCATAGCTATAAGCCCCCAATGTAGTACTTTATTTATATATATAAACTTAAATTTATATTTCAGTATATATACATATATATAATTAAGTATATATAAATGCATTAAAACATACACAAATTACATATGTGGTATGTGCTTTTTATATTTAATTTCAGGTGCTTTATATTTCACCCTGCGGTTCACATTTCTATCTGCTTTCATTTCCTTTCAGTCTGAAGTATGTCTTTTAACATTTTTTACAGTGCAAGGCTGTTGAAGGGTGTAATCTTTCTATTTTACTTCTGATTGAATGGGTCTTTAATACACGCTCATTGTTGAAGGATACTTTCACAGATACAGAATTCTAGGTTCATTATTTTTTTACTTTAGCACTGTGAAGATATGGTTCTATTTTCTTCCGTCCCCTGTGTTTCTAAGAAGTTGGCTGTCTTTTACAATTATTTCTTTTTTTTTTTGAGACGGAGTCTCGCTCTGTCGCCCAGGCTGGAGTGCAGTGGCCGGATCTCAGCTCACTGCAAGCTCCGCCTCCCGGGTTTACGCCATTCTCCTGCCTCAGCCTCCCGAGTAGCTGGGACTACAGGCGCCCGCCACCTCGCCCGGCTAGTTTTTTGTATTTTTAGTAGAGACGGGGTTTCACCGTGTTAGCCAGGATGGTCTCGATCTCCTGACCTCGTGATCCGCCCGTCTCGGCCTCCCAAAGTGCTGGGATCACAGGCTTGAGCCACCGTGCCCGGCCTTACAATTATTTCTACGTATTTTATCTTTTTAATCTTCTGTTTTTAAGATTTTTCTGTTTAATCTCACTTTCAGCAGTTTGATTATTGTGTGCTTTTAAAAATGATTTTCTTTTAATTTTATGCTGTTTGGGGTCCAGTGAACTTTTCAGGACATGCATTGATAACTCACTGATTTCATAAATTCTTGGCCATTGTATGTTCAAATATCCCTTCTGTTCCATTCTTCTGGGAATCTACTTAAGTTAGACTCTGCTGTTATCTCATAAATGTGGATGTTTTTTGTTTAATACACCTTTAATTCAATGCCTTTTCCCCCATGTGTTTCAGTTAAATTATGTGACTGATCTTCAATTTCAGTATTTTGTTATGTCCACTCTTCAGTAAAGCCCAATGATATATTCATTTCTGACATGTTTTTCACTAATAACCTTTCTGCTTGAATTGTTTGTACTTTCTGTTTGCAAAATCACACGTGTGATTCATAGTTATTTTCCACTCCCTTCAGGAGCGCTCTGACGTCAGGGTCAGCCCTGGGTCTCCTACTCTCACACCGCATTTTGCTGTCCTGCTGAAAGCTTTCCTTCCTGGTGCTTCTGGGGAGAGCCAGTTGTGCCTGAGAGGGAACTCTTCTCTCGGCCCTGCTGCCCCACTCCCAGGCTTCCGCAAATGCCTCCTGCTTCTTTGAAGGGCTGGTGGGCAAATGCTCCTTGGTTGCAACTCCTGGGAAGTCTGTGCACCCCACCCAGCTACATGCAGCTTTCAAAGTTTTGTGGAACATCCAGTTGGTTTCTCCTTAGCTCATCTGTGAGGAGCCCGGCAGCATCACCAGTGGATATCTGCTCCTCTGGGAAGGGCTTACACTTTACGAATTTTTTTAAAATGTATGTTTCTTTTTTAGAAAGCTCTTGCATAGATTTTAAAGAACTGAGAGATTTTAAAGATATGAGAGTTTATCTATGTGTAGTCATGGTTTACAGTGGATTCTACAGTCTCCTACTTTCCACATCTAAACACAAAGTGTGAGGACAATTAAGATTTTTACGGTTATTTCATATCAACTAACAGTAGAAATATCTATTTGGTATGTACAATGTGGTAGATCTTTTGCTAAGCAAAGAAACAAAAATATGCATTGCCACCAAGCTGTGTATGTATGTATATGTGTTTATATATGTGTATGTATATGTGTTTGTGAGTGTGTATGCACACACATTTTTTCCATTTTATATAATAAATCACTTACTAATACACCATGAAGTGTAGGTTGACATTTATTAAGCCTAATTTTCAAGCTCAATGTCATCACATTCCCTTTTAAGGGGAAGTATTCTATAACTCACAAAAATCAAGGGAAAATTCATACATCCAAAAATCAACTTAAAATCATGCTTAACTCAACATTTTATGTACCACAGAAGAGTCATAAGGTAGAGCTGGTGCCCAATACATTTTCGTATTTGAAGAATGACCATTAATTTTGTTATACTTTGGAGATGCAATATTCCATCTCTTATTTTTCTTTTCTTTTTCTAATGGATTAATCATGCCTTTCATTTTTGGCACTTTCTGATCATTAATCCATGCATAGCTTTTTATTTAGCCAGTTATTTGACTACTTTTCTTTATTATTGTCATACTCAAAACCATGAGAACAAATCTAATTCTAATAATACAGCCCCCACTTCATTCCTCTGTCCCACCCGCCCAAGGTTGCCAGGATTCTGAATCCTATCTTTTATCATTTCTTGTTTTAATTTCTATGTCTCCCTCTAGACAACCACAAAAGCATATCCTTGCTGCATGGCTGAGAGTGGGTTTGATCATGGTCAAATTCAGGAGATAATGACAAACGTGGCCATTGGAGTTATTGTAGAGCCATTTATATTCCTACCAGCTACTTACAATAATTCCAGTGAGTGCACACTACTTCTAATGAAGTTTATTTTCAGTCAAATGGTGTGAAAATCCTTCATTGTAGCTTTTGTGTTTCTTTCCTCTATTATACTCATGTTTGTGATTAACATGTTACTTCTGTGAAAGGCCTCTTATGTCTGATTCTATTTTTCTGATGTATCACTTGTGTTTTTATTGTGATACATATTTGCTATAGATTTACAGTATACATTCATTTTTTTCTTTGGTAATTGTTTTCTTTATCTCTGCTCTTAAATACTACCAAGTAATACCCAAGAATAATGGAATATTTTTGTATTGCTCCGTTCCAAGGACGAAGTTCAGAAAACTGATCATTGACACCTGACAAGAACTGCGAGGTTTTTAAGATTTTACCTAAGTTCAAGCTAACCCGTTATCCAGCAACAGTGCATGGATGCTGGCAGCAGAAATGAGACGCCTGGCTTGGAGACAAAGGACTAAAGGACTTCGTTACTCAGAGACAAGCAGGACACAGAACACCCACCATTTCCTTTATGATTTCTTGAGCCTGACATCCCATGAAGCACTAAGAGGGCCAGGTGACTGACAGCTGTATACCCGGTGGGTTGCGTTACCGAAGAGAAACCCTGAACGCAGGAAACTGAAAGTTTAACTATGTTCAATAAGCATGCCTGCCCTTTTATCAGAGGCAAAACACTACCTCAACCTCGGAAAGCTGTTTACTGTACAAACATCCTTGAAAACGTTGTCTGGAACAAAGGCAATCAGCACTTCTGCACACAAGTTGTGCAGAAATGTGACCCCATTGACCATGATCTCACAACACCTTTCTAATATCTAATACACATATTCCATTTTTGTTAATTGCCTTAACAATATCTATCATCATTCTTTCCACTTTGTGTTGTCACATCTCTTTAACCTGTTCACCTTTTGTCATCCTTTCCACTCCAGCATCCAACCCAGGACCACACAGCTCTATGTTGTCACATCTCATTTACCTTTTCACCCTTTGTTTACCTTTCTTGATCTTGATTTTTTTTTGTTTGTTTGTTTGGAAACATGGGTCAGTTATTTTGTGGAATGTTCCTCAACTGAAGTTTGTGTGATTGTGTGAGGGTTAAACAGTTTAAGGTTGTGCCTTTTTTGCAGGAATACCACAGGTTTACATTTCTATCACTGTTGTCCTTCTCATTTGTGGTGTTAATTTTGATCACTTGGTTAAGTTGTGGACCCACAAGTTTCTCCACCCTACTGTGACCATTTTTCCTTTGTAAGGTCTAAGTAATTCATGGGAGGACACATCAGGACTGTGAACATGTCCTGCTCCTGGTCTGACTTCACCCACTGGGTTTCAATCCATTGACAGCTTTTATTAAAACTTCAGCATCTGTTCTTGATTTATTAGTTGGCATCTAACTACAAGTACACCTTTTTCTTCTTTTCCATTTATTGACTCATTTATTTCAGTATAAACCCACTATTTCTTATTTCATTCAAATACTTGTAATTCGTTAGTATCATTTTTAGGTTCATATTTCAATTATTCCAGGCTTGGCCCATGGGACACTTTCAAGCTGACTTTTCTGCCCTTCACACCTGTCACTCTTTCAGATGAACCTTATACTTAATCCAGTGCTGGAGCCAGGCTGTCCTCAGGGGCCCTGGTTCCCTTTAGTGAAGAAGAAGGGCATTTAGAATCCTAAGCCAGGAGCTGGGATTCTCATGCTAGAGGGTGTCTTTGGTTCCAGGACTGCTCAGTGCTCCACGGCAGGACACTTCTATCTCCGTATCTATGTACCTCTCTCTCTCCAAACACACACAGTACACACATACACAAGCGTATTAAAACCTACATATCCATTAGATAGTTATCAATATTAAACAACTGAGTTCACACTGGTATCTTTCATTTCTTGAAAATGAACCTTTGGTTTCTCCTGTGTAGTTTTCAGTTTGTAACTTTTTACTTACTTTAATTCAAATGTTTTATTTTACTGTAATTACATTTATCAAATGTTTCATTTATCCCTAAAACCTTTTAGTCTTGGCATTAAACATCTTTCCTACACTAAGGCCTGCAGATAAGAGTACATTCCAGTTTGTATTATTTTTTGACATGATGTAAAGTAGGGATAAAATGTAATCCTACTTCATGTGGCTAACCATTCTTTCCATCTCTTTATATAAAATATTTTATTTCCACAGTGATCAGCCATGCCACTTTTGTTATGTATCTCCTATTTCTGAGCCCTAGATTTGATTCGGTTGACCTTCTGTACCCCTGAACCAGTATGACTCTGTCTTAGTTTATATAGATTCATGGTATGTTTGTAGTAATTAAATGGAAAAATCTAGCTTCCCAGCACTATTTCAGAAATGTCTCAGCTTGTTTTGGATCTTTAAGCTTTAGCGTATTTTAGATTGTTTTTTAAAATGATCTCTAAGCAAATAAAATTTTAACAACTTTTGTCTAAGATTATTCGTGTTATGCCCTCTGAGATAAGAAAGGTGAGGGAGATTTACATTTCCGTTGTCACGGTTTTCCTTATACTTCAAAATTCCACAAAAGAGAAATTTATAAAATAAAAAAGTTATTTACATGAAATAGTAAAGATTACAAATTATATATCCAAAAGATTAAAGTTCCAAAAAAATTTAAATCCAATTGTGCCTTTCCATTAGAATCTCAGAACACACTTGTATTTATAAAACCTGCAGAATCCTTCTAGTAAACTTCACATTGTATAAGCTTCATCATCTTCCAAATGTTTACATAGATATCTTGACTGATTATTATTATTATTATTATTATTGCCCTTTTTCAGCTGAAAACTCTTAGTCCAAGAGAAGAAGGACTTGTGTTATTTGGCTTTCCCAGGAAACTCCTACATTCCTACTCAAGAGTAAATCTAAAAACGGGTGTGTAGAATATTCACTCCAGCTCTAAGAGATGGCAGAAGGCGCCAGGAGTCCACTGCCAGGAATGCACTTTCCTCAGTCTCGCAGATGAACTTGCACAGACGGCAAAGCTAAGCAAAGGGCAGTGCAAGACAGTGGGCAAGGCAGTTCAAAGACGAAGGGGAAAGATGCATTTGCTTTCTGGTTTTCCTGAAAGCAACTGGGACAAGGAAGGAAATGCTGCCCAAAAGTGAGCCCTGCTAGAAGACACACGGCGACATTTAAAGACGGAACGTAAGTGTGGTCCCATGGCTGCCATCCTGCTCTCCCTCCTGGGGAGACAGCTGTACAGTAGCCCATCTCGGAGAGGGCACCGGACCAGTGACAGTGATGAGAGCCTTCAAGGAGGGCTCTGGCACAGGGAAGCTCAGTTCATCTGACTTTCATTAGGGACCACAGGCTTGTGTGGCACAAACAGGTGCCATTAGTTAGGTACAGCCAGATGCTTTTGATGGTGCTTGAGATGAACCATGAGTGTCTACAAAGACAGGTTGGTCACTTCTGACAAAAACTCCACCCATAGCCAAGTATGATGCTATTTCCATGTAGGTCCCCAATGTGGGGGACACTGTAAATAGCAACCAGGGTTCACCTTGTGCTCAACCAAACTTTAATCAGACAAAAGCATCAGTGTGAACAGCAGCTGAGGAGACATGAGGATTTTTGCATCTATGTGGTAACAGGTATTGTGGAATTATATGGAAAGCAATGTATTTATCCATAATCCAATATGGAGCAAATTAAAATACTGCCAACAAACCCACTAAAACGAACATTACGTAAAATGAAAACAGGGAGAATTTCAAAGAAATAATGTCACATAACTTCCAGTGGCCTTTATTCATTTAACAATACTGGTGTGTTGTTTGCTTTTTTTAAAAAAAATCCAATGCCTACTCTGCCTGTAGTTTCATCACATGCTGTGGACACAAAGGTCAGAGACAAGACAGAGACACTACCCTATTGAGAAGACATGCATCTCCCCATTCTTTTTTTTTTTTCTAAATCCTGTACTCTAAATTTACATGTTGGTAGAAAAATATTAATTTTTGACACATAATCCTATCTCTCAGTCAGCAACAATAAATGAACAAGGAAAATAAGAGCAGAAAAGAATGCTGATACAAATATAAGTTATTTATATTGATTCAAATATAATTTTTCAACGTTTTTTATTTTTTGTCTTTTTGAGATAGTGTCTCCCTCTGTCACCCAAGCTGGAGTGCAGTGGCGCCATCCCAGCTCACTGCAGCCTCGACCCCCAGGGCGTAAACGATTCTCCTGTCCCAACCTCCTGAGTAGCTGGGACTACAGGTGTGCACCAATTTTATTTTTTTTAATTTTTTGTAGAGATGGGGTCTCACCACGTTGTCCAGCTGGAAGTATTTTCGATAATGCAAATTTATGGTAATTGTCTAAATATAGAAAGATCCTGTGCACATTCAGAGGTATTTATATTTTGCCACTAGCGATTGTTAATCCTGAGTGTCAACTTGATTGGACTGAAGGATGCAAAGTATTGATCCTGGGTGTGTCTGTGAGGGTGTTGCCAAAGGAGACTAACATTTGAGTCAGTGGACTGGGAAAAACAGACCCACCCTTAATCTCAGTGGGCACCATCTAATCAGCTGCCAGCATAGCCAGAATATAAAGGCTAGAATGGCTTAGTATCTTTCTCCCGCACCGGATGCTTCCTGCCTTCGCACATCAGACTCCAGCTTTGGGGCTAGAACTGGCTTCCTTGCCCTCAGCTTGCAGACTGCCTATTGTGAGAATCTGTGATCGTGTGAGTTACTGCTACTTAATATGCTCCCCTTTACATATATGTATCTATCCTATTAATTCTGTCCCTCTAGAGAACCCTGACTAATATACCAACTCTCCTTTCAGGCACACAGAAGAGAATCAGGAAGATGAAATACAGCCAGAATCGAGATCAAAAAGAAGTTGATGAGGTATAATTACAGACAGTACAGTGCAAATATTAACACAGTCTTTTACGAATAGTGCCAGGTTAGTCCTTAGAATAAATAAATTACAGCTGTAATTCACAGCTTCCAGCAGAAATAGGCCAGCTGCTTGCAGGACAGGCCTGGCCCCAGCTCCCATGCTCAGAAGGCCCCGTCTAACCCTGCACTCCCAGGTCCTGGAGGAAGCGGCACGCATGGCTCCCAGCAGCACGGCGCCCTCCCTCCCTCCCCACAGCGAGGCGCCGCGCTCTCCCTCCCTCCCCACAGCGAGGCGCTCTCCCTCCCCCATGCACTCTCCCTCTTAACCACTTCCCTTAACTCATTCAACTCCTTCCTTCAGAAGGAAGCTGGAGCCCATCTCAGGGAGTGCTCCCTGTGTTCATGGTGGTGTGCACCAGCTTCCCACCAACATGGGCGCCAGCGCAGCCCTGGGTCCCAGCTGCCTCGCCCCTCCTCCCTGTGTCCACCAGGAAACAGTGGGGACAGGGAGAGCTGTCTGAGAGATGAAACTGCAGCCCCCGCGACCCACTGCATGTCCGGGACAGATCAGCCCCTCTAGGAAATATGTCTGATGAGATGAGACTGTCTCCTGTCTAGGCAAGGGTTAATTTGCATTCAGCAAGTAACACGGAGCATGGAGGACTCCTGCTGACCCCACCCAGCTCCGTGGCGTCCTGCCCCAGCCTCACTCCTAAAGACACCTGGTCATTCCGCACAGCAACGGAGGGCTGGTGCTGCAACCGAATGGAAAATACAATTCAGAGCCGTCTAAATAAAGGCACGGTCACCTTAGAAAACGGGTGTTCGCACTGTTAAATCAAATCCTTTATGGTAACCAGAGGAGAATGGGTAAGATCAATTATTGTTCCGGGTTTCCTCCAAATATGAATTTCTGCAACATGGTTTGATCTCTATGAATGACTAACATTTTCATATTAAAACTGGTAAATAGTTGTACCTGCTACTTGATAAAAACATTTCTGGTATTGAAAATCTGAAGATCACACTGACTCAAAATTAGTATTTTTGTCTCTGACAGGCATTCAGCACACTGATCTAGTGACATCCATGGAAAATCCTGACCCACACAAGGCAGGTCGTGAGCCTCCACAGTGGTGGAAATGCATTCTTTCTGTGTGGGCTCATCAGAAAACGGTACCCACTCTAGGCAACAGCACTGGAAAGAGTCACCTACGCAAAATAAAAAACTTACAGAAAGAAGCCCGAAGCGCAACAGCCCCAAGCCATGAAGTGCACAGCCAGGCACACATGCAGGCAGACGGCCTCACATTCACGCTCCTCTCGCACTGCCCGTCTCCTGCCAACGTGAAGCCGCACTCTTCTCTCCTGGCTCCCCGCAGTCAGGGCCACGTCTGCAATGTAAGTGCAGAGTGACAGCATTTATAGCATCACACAACATACCTGACGTGGGCTGCACAGAGGAGGTAACAGCATTTATAGCCTCGCACAGCAGGACCTGCTGCGGGCTGGACAGAGTTAGTGAGAGCATTCACAGCACCACTCAGCAGTACCTGACGCAGGCTGGATACAGGAGGTGAGAACGTTTATAGTATCGCACGACAGTACCTGATGCGGGCTGGACCAAGGAGGTGAGAGGCAATTGTTTTCTGAATGAAATAAAGACCAAAGGAATCAGTAGGGAAGAAAAACAAAAACAAAAACAAAAAACCAAAAAAAAAAAAAAAAATTCACCCTGACAATATTTTTAACTTCTAAAATGGCCAATTTTCATCTCATATATTTCAAGTGTAATGGTAGACCCTAATTACAATTACATTATTCTATTTTACTTTCTTCATTTTCCTAATTTAGATTTTTCTTTTAAAAATGTACCTCTTTGAAAATCTAAAAATACATCAACATAACTTCAGATAATATAAAAAGTGATATTCTGACCTACGGTCTGGGGAAAAGACTTAATTAGCATGCGGCTTAATTATGCTATTGCTGTGTACCCTGGGGTGTCTCAGGAATGTGTCACCTCCAGGGGCTCCCAGAATCCCCAGAGCAGCTCTGTGGGGTTCACAAGGATATTACTGAGACCTCCTCTAACATCTCTAGCCATGTAGGACTGCATCCTAAACCTGCTAGGAAGAGTGACAAAACCACTGTAGGAGCCTGGGATTTCCTTTCAGGAATCCTTCAAACTCAGTCAAAATGAGAGCCATACTGAAAATCTCCGAGTCCTCTAAGTAAACCCCTTATTAGAGTTAGATAATTAAAAATGCTGGATCATAGAAGAATTAACCAATTCCTTGGCACGAAGAAGAGTGAACTCCTAGGCCCCTGAAGATGCTCCAGCCACAGCCCAGGTGTGGGCAGCCTCTCTCCTCAGGTGGGAACAACTGAGGCCTGATGCTTAGGGATGCAGGAGAAAGCGCCAATTTCCACCACCTGACAAGTTGGCAGGGCACCCCCGAGCTGCACCACGGGAAACAACCAAAGGTTCAGGTCCGCTCATCTGAATCAGGGTGGCAAGGGCACAGGTCCGCAGTGCCCCAGCAGACATGTGCAGGTGGCAGGTGCAGTGCCTCTCACGCTGGTGCAGCACTTAGAGGGCTGTACAAACAAGAAGGGCAAGACATGCAAGTTAAATCCCTGTAATCCTGCACCTCACAGGGCCTGCAGAGGGAGGAGGGAACACGAGGTCTCCCACTCATATGGAAGCAAGAGGGGGCAGGAGGAAGGAGGGAAGGAGGAGAGGAGGAGACAAAGGGAGGGAGGAAGGAAGAAGAGGAGGTGAGAAGAGGGACCATGGAAACAGAATTACCTGAAAGGAAGTCATCAGCTCAGAAAAGAATGGAGAAAAGGCTAAGGAAGGTGAGTGCAGGTTAAAGTAATCAGAACCAAAACCAAAGTCACAACAAAATGCAATACAATCAAATGAAAACAATCAAGAACCAGAGTCACCACATGGAGGCCTAAGTGCATCACACAAATGAGGTGGGAAATGGTGACATGGAGAGGACAGAGGACGACAGAGATGGATGCCAAGTGACACGACCTGGACACCTAGCGTGTAACTCATGTTTCCAAGGTGAAAACAATCAAAAGGCACAGAAATAATACTCCTGTAAACAACTGCATTTCCGTGAAACTGACCTCTGCCATCAAGGGGACACAACTTAGCTGCGAAGGGCTGGGGGGGTTGGCGGGGATGGAGTGATACTGATCAACAGTCAACACCAGAACACATCCTCCTGGAGTAGCTAGATTTTAAGAATAAAGGATCAATAAAATTATATGATTTTAAAGTTTACAGTAATTACGTAAAATTGATATTTCTGCCAAAATAATTTTCATCTTCAATAAAAACAACTTTTAATGCATTTCTAGAATCATAGCATATAATGAAAAACTCAGGAATTAAAAATAAGCCTGCTTACCTACATTTCAGAAGCATGAACAGATCAACAATGATCTGAACGGCACAGCGAAGGGACGGAAGCTGACTGATGTCTGTTGAACCCTGTGCTCACCAACAGCAGAGCACCCTCCTTCCCATGTGGACAAAACGCAGGGTCATAAAGAAAACCTCAAAAATCTCAAAGGACTGAAGTCAGAGTATGTTATTTTCACATATGTGGCAACGGAAAACTACCAGAAAAAGATCACAGAAAATCTTCTCTCCTGAAAAGTTCAGCAACATACTCACAAATCACCATACATCCAGGAGGGGACTCGCAGTGGAAATTGGAACATGTTTTGAACAGATGATGAACTTACGACTTTCGAAACCTGTGAAGTGCAGCTGCAACTGAATAATTTGCAGCTGGAATGCATGCAGAAACTAAGGGTGAAAATCAGTGACCTCATCCCAGAGTAGGCCACCCAGCATTCAGGTCCACCGCCTGTGTCTGTCAATAAAGTTTTATTGGAACACAGCCACAACCCTTCACCTGCTTCCACGCAAGGATGGCAGAGTTGAGCGTCTGTCTGTAAAGGATGAAATGGCCAGTAAGCCTAAGACACCATATGTGGCTTTCAAAATACTTTGGAGATCTCTGATTTCAGTTTCCAAAAACAAAGCAAGAAAAAGGAAAGAGAATAAAGGAAATAAGAGCAGAAACACATGAAACAGAAGATAAATCAACTAATTGAACAAAGCCAAAGAACAGATCTCTGGAAGAAACGAGAAACAAGGAGAGGACACACAGAAGCAGCAAGATGAGGAAAGGAAGGGGGAAGCCACTGTGAGTCCCGCAGATATGAAAAGCACACAAGAAAATAGCAAGAATGTTTTACCTTACACTTTGTGATCTGTGTACAAAGGATGAACTCTTTAAAACACGCAATTTACTAAAACAGATATAATATTAAATAAAAATATAAATATTCCTGTATGTAACTTAAAAGTTGAATTTAGTATTAAAATTATTTCACAAAGTAAACTCTGGGTCCAGTGAATTCCTCTAAATATTTCATAAGTAACATGGATACTATACAAATTTTCCCAGAGAATAGAAAAACAATGACTACCAGTAAACTTATTTATACAACCAACCTAAGCTGCAGACCAGAACCTAACAAGAAGGTTATAATAAAGTAAAATTACATATTAATTACTCCCATGAATATAAATGAAAAAATCCTAAATAAAATATCCTGAAATCTAATCCAAAAATATAAAAAGCAAAATACTTCTAAAGCAACTACAATAAAAAATGTAAGGGTAGTTTACCATCTGAAAATCGGTGTAATTCATAACATGGAACAGTTCTCTAATGCTGTATAATAAAATATCCAACAACCAACAGCCTCTGACTGCCAGGATTCTGGGAGAGCCCAGCTAACTGCTTCTGGCTCCAGGTCCTGCAGAGGCTGCAGCCCAGTTGCTGGGGGTGCTGCTGTCTTTGAACGCTCGAGTGTGGCCAGCAGATCTGCTTCCAGATCTCTCCTGTGGTGGCTCCTGGAGGCTTTAGTGTTTTGCCACAAGGGCTTCTCCAATGGGTAGTTCACAACATGGTATATACTGGAAAGAATGATCTAGGAGGAAAAATGCTTGCCCACAGCACAGAAGCTGCTGACTTTATAGCCCACTATCAGGAATGGCAGATCATCAGATATGTGATACACCATGACACAGAGGCCGCCCCAAGTACAACAACAGATGGGTTACACAGGGGCGTGAATACCAGGTGCCTTCCTCCAGGTTGGCAACCATACCATATGAACAAATAACTTATATGACCATTGATTAATCTCAAAAAAAGTGTTGACAAATGTTGTTACCTAAAGCCTTTTAATAAGAGAACTTCCACAACTGGTTAGAGACGTCTACAAAAGACTTATAGTACATGTCATACTCAGGGTGAAGCACTGAAAATTCCTGAGAAAAGGAATGAGGAAAGGGTGCTCAACAGCACCACTTCGATATGGCATGGCACTACAGCTCCCAGCCAGTACAATAATAAAGCAAACAGAAAGGAATGAAGGCAGGAAGGCAGGAAGGGATGGAGGGAAGCAGGGAGGGAGGTAGAGGGAGGAAGGAAAGGGGAGAGGGAGGGAGGAAGGAAATGTGTAAACACTGGAAAGAAAAAATTAAACTAGCATTTTTCATAGATGATATTATTGAGCATGGAGATAATCTGAAAGTATGCATATGGTATGAAAGTAGACAGGCAATGAACCTTTGAAATTAATAAAAATATCAGATTATGTCAATTTTTTAAAGTATGTCTCAACATATCAGCAACAAATAATAGTTGAACTAAAAACATGCAATTTACAGTAGCATTAAATATACCTAGAAATAAGTCTAATGAAAGATGTGCAAAATTTCTATGACAAAAACTATAAAACATTATTGGGAGGAATTTAAGAAGACCTAAATGAATTACAGACTAGATCTTGTTTGTGGATTTGATGAATTATTTTCAAGTTGTCACTTCTCCCCTAAGTAATCTACATATTCAAAACAATAATTGTTATTGAAAGCTGTTTAATAATAATCCTAGAATGAGTCATAGAAATTGATAAAGGGGCTCTAAATTTTAAACAGAAATGCAAAGGGCCAACTATAATCAAGGAAATCCTGGAAGAAAACAAGCTTAAGATTCATATTGCCAGTTATCAGGAACTATTATAAACTTAGAGCAATTCAATCGATAGAAAATTTGCTCCAGGAAAACAGCCCAATGGAGTACAGAGAATACGAAGTCAAAAAAAAAAAAAAAAAAAATCCACACACACAGCTCCACATTTGTGATAAATGTGGTATTACAGTCAAGTTTGGAAAGAATAATCTCTACAATAAATAGGAAGAAAACTAAACTTTGAACCCTAATTCAGAGCATACAGAAGAAAAACTCTAGCTGGAATTTTGATCTAAATTTAAAAGGTAAATCAATAAAGTATTTAAAAGAAAACAAATGAAACTAATTTCATGACTCTGGAGTAAAGATTTCTTGAAAAGAAGGGGAAAAGTTGTCACTGTAAATTAGCAATTGATAAACTAAGTCTACATTAAAAGGAAAAAAATTCTCTTCAATAAGTATTACCAAGAGAGTAAAAGGGAATCCGTAGAGTGAAAGATGTTTGTGTCTCATACGTTTGATAAAGACTCATACATATAACATGTAAAGAACTCCTAAATCAGTAAAAATAAAAACAAAAAACAACCCAGGAGAAACACTGGCAAGGACCCAAGCATGCAATTGAAAAAAAGAGAGTAACACAATCCAATTTCAAAGTGTGCAAAGATCTGAATAGATTTCTCATCAAATGATTCGTAAAGATGGCAGATAGGCATATGAGAAGATACTCAATAACATATGTCACTGAGGAACTGCCAATTAAAACAGCAATGGGATTCTAGCACACACCAATTAGAAGGGCTGGAATTCAAAACACTGACAACACCAAATGCTGGTGAAGATGAAGAGCAACAGGAGCTCTCATTCATTGCTGGTGAGAATGCAAAATAGTGCGGCCATGTTGGAAGACAGTGTGGCAGTCTCTCACAAACCTAAACACAGTTTCACCATATCATCCAGCAGCCATGCTTTTTGCTATTTACCCAAAGGAGCTGAAAACATGTCCACACAAAAGCCTGCACAGGAATGTTTATAGCAGCTTTATTCACAATTGTAAAAACTTGGAATCAACCAATATGAAGGTGAATGAAGAAACAATCAGTGATTTATCCAGACAATATGATTTAGCATTAAAACAAAAGGAGAGCAAGCCACATAAAGACATGAAGAAAGCTTAAATTCATGTCAGTAAGTGAAAGAGCCAGTCTGTAAAGGCTCCATATTGTGTGAGTCCAACTGTCTGACCTGGAAAAGGCACACTATGGAGACAGTTAAGAGATCAGTGGCTGCCAGGGGTTGGGAGGGAGGGAAGAATGGGCAGGTGGAGAACAGGAATTTTAGGGCAGTGAAGTGACTCTGTATGAAATGATAATGGTGGATACCTGCCTGTCATTACAGATTTGTCCAGACTCACAGATTGTACAACACCAAGAGTGCACCCTCATTTGAACTCCAGACTTGAGTGACAATGACTTGTCAATGGAGGTTCATTGATTATAACAAAAGAAGCTTCTGGTGTGAGATGCTGATAGTGTGGGAGGCTGTGTGGGGAAGGCAGACTGGGAGTACATAGGAAATCTCTATTTTGCTGTAAACCTAAAACTCTATAAAAAATAAAGTATATTAAAATGTATAATACTCAAAATAAAAAGGCTATGTGAATGACTGATGACAAATAGAAAGGTGCTCAGCATGATTTAATCAGCAGAGAAT
Source organism: Piliocolobus tephrosceles (assembly GCF_002776525.5). NCBI lineage: Eukaryota > Metazoa > Chordata > Mammalia > Primates > Cercopithecidae > Piliocolobus > Piliocolobus tephrosceles. Next base: position 972,115 of record NC_045448.1, on the reverse strand, counting down.
GCAAACCAGATCCACAATAAAAATTACCCCACAAAAGAATGAACAAAATCAAAGAGGGTGAATGAATATCAAGGTTTACAGAAGGTGTGGTACAGTCACAATTCTCATTTACAGTTTCTCGGTTTATGATGGTGCAACCACTTTGGAAAACTGCTTGTCAGTTTCTACAAAAGCTGAACATGTGCATACTCAAGCTGCAATTCCACTCTCAGGTTTTCACCCAACAGAGCTGCACAAACACGTCCATCTAAAGACATGTGAAAGGATGCTTAAAATGTCATCTACTACAACTGAGACCACATAACAGCACCAGTGTCCAGCAACAAGTAGAACAGACAAGTGTTGGCATCCTCACACAGTGAATACAATATACAAAGTGCAACTACAAGCAAAGTGTGGATGTACATCATGAAATATTATGTGATATATATGTGTGTGTATATCTATCTATCTACGGAGAGAGTTTGGAATCAGAAAATTATCATAGTGAACTTAGAAGTCATTCACTAATTCACTCTTGACTGGTAGTGACTGACAGGACACTGGGGTGTGAGTGCTGGATGTCGGGGTGTGAATAAGAGTGCTGGCCACATAAGGAGGTCTTGGTGAAAATTCATTGAGCTATCCATACAATTTGGACACTTTTCCCTTTGCATACTGTATATCAGTAAAACATTGATTAAATAATGCACGTGTACACAAAAAGTAGGCATTTTGTAGAAATATATCAATAGAGACAAAGTGAATCATTATGATGAGGTTAAGGAAATAATCGAAGTAGGGATGAAGATTATAAGGAATAAATTTATACATTAAAATAAAGAACATTAAAATGTTCAGAAGTAAAAAAATATTAAAAATCTAAATATATGGAGAAACAATTATGACAAAAATTTCCTTGCAAAGTAGGAATAGATAGGAATTTCCTATATCTGTCAAAGAGCACCTGGTTAAAACCCCTGCAATAAACATTACTCTAAGTGGCGACACTTTAAAATCTCTGCTTTTATGCTGGCATTCAGCATTTTTTGTGTGTGTACTTTAGTCTACCATAAGATTTTTTTAAAAAGTGTCAAGCTGAGATACGCAGCCAGCACTTGAATGGGAGAGGAGCCCCCGCTCTCAGATCACTGAAAGGGAGAGGGCTGCAAATGTGAGGAAATGAAGAGGAATCACCAAGCGGCTGAGCAAGAACCCACCAATCAGCAACAACACTTAATCGCCACCTACTGGACTGCAGCCCAAACTGCAACACCAAAATACTTGGTGAATTTACTCCCATGTGAAACAAAAGGCAAGAGGTCAGCTACAAATGAAGACCCAGCACTAAGCCTTGGCCCTCTGAAAACATCCAGAAACGAAGCCAACTGACTATACTCAAATTACACCACATAGTTGTAGTCAGCACACATCTCACCACATGGATGAGAAAGGACCAGCACAAGAACTCTGGCAACTCTAAAAGCCAAAGTGTATTCTTGCTTCTAAAGCCCCACACGAGATTTCTCAGCAATGGTTCTTAACCAGAATGAAATGGTTGAAATGATAGAAGTAGAATTCAGAATCTGGATGGCAAGGAAGATCATCAGGATTCAGGAGAAAGTTGAAGCCCAAGCCAAAGAATTTATGGAATCCAGTAAAACTATCCAAGAGATTAGAGGTGAAATACCCACTTTAAAAAAGAACCAAACTGACCTGATAGAGCTGAAAAACTCACTACAAGAATTTCACAACACAATCCGGGGTATTAACAGCAGAATATACCAAGCTGGGGAACAAATCCCAGACCTCGAAGACCAGTTCTTTGAATTAACACAGTAAGACCAAAATAAAGAAAAAAAATGAAGAACATCTCCAAGGAATATGAGACTATGTAAAGAGACAAAACCTATGAATGACTGGCATTCCTGAAAGAGAAGAAAAGACAACAAGCAACTTTGAAAACATACTGAAGGAAAATAACAACAAAAATTTCCCCGTTCTCGCTGGAAAGGTCAACATTCAAATTTAGGAAATTCAGAGAACCCCTGAGAGATACTATAAAAGATCACCAACTCCAAAGACATATAATCATCAGATTCTCCAAGGTCAATACAAAAGAAAAAATGTTAAATGCAGAGAGAGAGAAGGGGAAGATCCCCTACGAAGGAAATCTCATCAGGCTAACAGCAGAACTTTCAGCAGAAACCCTACAAGTAAGAAGAGATTGGGGACCTATATTCAACATCATTAGAAAAAATAAATTACAACCAAAAATTTCATATCCAGCAAAACTAAGCTTCATAAGTGAAGGGGAAATAAAATCCTTTTCAAAAAAGCAAATGCTAAGGGAATTTGTTACCACCAGACCTACTTTACAAGAGGTCCTTAAAAAAGTACAAAACATGGAAACAAAAGGTTGTTACTGGCCACCACAAAAACACACTGAAATACACAGACCACTGAACTATAAAGCAACTATTCAATAAAATCTACATAACAACTACCTAATAACATGATCACAGGATCAAACTAGCACACATCAATATCAAACCTCAATGTAAACAGGCTAACGTCCCATTAAAAATGCACAGAGTGGCAAGTTGGATAAAAGCAACACCCAAACAAATGCGGTCTTCAAGAAACCCATCTCACATTCAAGGACATCCATAGGCTCAGAGTAAATGAATATAGAAAGATCTATGAAGCAAGCAGAAAACTTCAGGGTTTTCTATTCTTACTTCAGACAAAGCAGACTTTAAAATAACAATGATCAAAAAGTTATAAGAAGGGCATTACATAATAATGAAGGGTTCAATTCAGTAAGATGACTTAACTACCTAAATATATGTATATACACACCCAATACTCAAGGACCCAGATTCATAAAATAAGTTCTTAGAGACTCACAGAGAGGCTCAGATAACTACAGAGTAATAGTGGTATATCTTCAACACCCCACTGACAGTATTAGATCAATGAAGCAGAATACTAACAAATATATTCAGGATTAAACTCAACACTTGACCAAACAGACATCTACAAAACACTTCACACAACAACAAAAATACATTCTCCTCACATGGACATGGCACAGACTCTAAAATTAACCACACGCTCAGCCTTAAGGCAATTCTCAACAAATTCAAAAAACCTGAATCATACCATCCACACTCTCATACTATAGCACAATAAAAGTAGAAATCAATATAAACAAGATGTCTCAAAATCATACACTTACACTGAAATTAAAAAATCTGCCCCTGAATGGCTTTTGGGCAAATAATGAAATTAAGTCAGAAATCAACAAATTCTTTGAAACTAATGAAAACTAAGATGTAACATACTAGAATCAGGGACAAAGCTAAAGCAGTGTGAAGACGAAAGCTTATGGTGCTAAACACCCAAATCAAAAAGTTAGAAAGACCTCACAGTAAGAACCTAACATCATACCGAGAAAAACAAAAAAAGAAAGAGCAAACAAGCCCCAAAGCTAGCAGGAAAAAAGAAGCAAAATCAGAGCTGAACTGAATGAAACTGAGATGTGAAAATCCATAGGAGATCAATGAAACCAAAAGTTGTTTTTATAAATAAATAAAGTTGTTAGACCACTAGATAGACTAATAAAGAAGTAAGAGAGAAGATCCAAACAAACACAATCAGAAATGACTAAGGGGACATTACCACTATCTCCACAGAAACACAAAAAACCCTCCGAAACTGCTATGAACACCTCTATGCACACAAACTAGAAAACCCTGAAGAAATTAATACATTTCTGGAAACATGCAACCTATCAAGATTGAACCAGGAAGAAACTGAAACCCTGAACAGACCAATATTAGGTTCCAAAATTGGATTCATATTAATAATTAAGAAAAAAAAAACACTGACCAGAAAAAGCACTGAATAAGAAATATTCACAGCCTACTTGTAACAGATGTATAAATAAGAGCTGGTACCAATCCTATGAAAACTATTCCAAAAAAATTGAGGAGGAGGGATTCCTAACTCATATTGTGAAGCCAACATCATACCAAAACCTCTCAGTGACACAACAACAACAAAAAAGAAAACGTCAGGCCAATATCCCTGATGAACACAGATGAAAAAATCCCCAACAAAATACTAGCAAACTAAATCCAGCAGCACATTAAAAAAGTAATACACCACTATCAAGTAGGCTTTATCCCTGGGATGCAAGGTTGTTTCAACATATGCAAATAAATCGATATAATTCATCACATGAAGATAACTGAAAACAAAAAGCACATGATCATCTCAATAAACAAATAAAAAGCTTTCAATAAAATTCAACATTTTTGCATGTTAAAAGCCCTCAACAAACTAGGCATTGAAGGAAATTGTCCCAGAATATAAGAACCATCTATGACAAAACCACAGCCAACAACATACTGAATGAGCAAAAGCCAGAAGCATTTCCCTTGAGAACTAGAACAAGTCAAGGACGCCCCCTCACCACTCCTTTCAATACAGTACTAGAAGTCCTAGCCAAAGCAAACAGGCAAAAGAAAGAAGGCTTCCAAGAGTCAACCTGTCTATTTTCACAGATGGTATGATTTTACATCTAGAAAATCTCATTGTCTCTGCCCAAAGGCTCCTAGATCTGAAAAACAACTTCAGCCAAGTTTCAGTATACAAAATCAATGTGCAAAATTAGTAGCATTTCTATACAGCATTGTATGTCCAAGCTGAGAACCAAATTCACACCAGCCACAAAAACAGTAAAATACCTAGGAATACAGCTAACCAGGGGGATGAAAACTCCCTACAGTAAGAATTACAAAACGTTGCTGAAGGAAATGAGAGATGACACAAACAAATAAAAAAGGATTCTACACTCATGGATAAAAAGGATCAATATTGTTAAAATGTCCATACTGCCCAAAGCAATCTACAGATTCAGTATTATTCCCATCAAACCACCACTGATATTTTTCACAGAATTAGAAAAACCAATTATAAAATTCATAGGAAACCAAATAGAGCCTAAATAGCTAAAGCAATTGTAAGCAAGAAGAACAAACCTGGGGGCATCACATGACCTGACTTCTAACTATCCTACAAGGTGACAGTAACTAAAATAGCATAGTACTGTTACAAAAACAGACACACAGACCAATGGGACAAATTAGAGAACCCAGAAATAAAGTCATCGACCTATAAGCATCTGATCTTCAACAAAGTCAACAGTAACAAGTAATGGGGAAAGAACTTCCTATTCAGTAAATGGTGCTGGGATAACTGACTAGCCATATGCAGAAGACTGAAACTGGACCTCTTCCTTTCACCACATACAAAAATCAACTCAAGATGGATTAAAGACTTAAATGTAAAACCTAAAACTATAAAAATCCTAGAAGAAACTTGGAAATAGTATTCTGGACATAGGGCCTAGCAAAGACTTCACTACAAAAACTCCAAATGCAATTGCAACAGAAACAAAATTTGACACATGGGACCTAATTAAGCTAAAGAGTGTCTGCAGGGCAAAAGAAACTATCAACAGAGTAAACAGACAACCTATAGAATGGGACAAAATATTTGCAAACTATGCATCCAATGAGGGTAGAATATCCAGAATCCACAGGAAAACTTCGACAAACCTAACAAAAGAAACAAACAACCCCATTAAAAATGGGCAAAGGACATGAACAGACAGTTCTCAATAAAAGATGTATATGTGGCCAAGAAGCATGTGAAACAATGGGCAGCATCACTAATCATTAGAGAAATGCAAATCAAAACCACAGCAAGATACCATCTCATAGCTGTCAGAATGGCTATTATGAAAAAGGTACAAAACAATAGATGCTAGCAAAGTTGCAGAGGAAAGGGTACAGGTACACGCTGCTGGTGGGAATTCAAATCAGTTCAGTAACTGTGGAAAGTAGTCTGTAGATTTCTCAAGTAACCAAAATCACACTGCCATTCAACCCAGCAATCTTATTATCAGGGAAGGGAAATCATTCCACCATAAAGACACATGCATGTTTATACTTATCTCAGCACTATACACAATGGCAAAGACATGAAATTAGCCTAGATGGCCATCAACAGTGGAGCAGATAATGTGGTCCATATATACTATGGAATACTATGCAGTCATGAAAATGATGAAATCCTGTGATGAAGCCACATGGATGGAGCTGGAGGTCATTATCCTAAGTGAATTAACACAGGAACAGAAAACCAAACACTGGATATTCTCATTTGCAAGTGGGAGCTAATTACTGAGTACATATGGACACAAAGAAGGGAACAATAGACGTGGGTCTTACTTGAGGGTGGAGTGCGAGAAAGGTAAGAATCAAAGCCTACCTACTGAGTACTATTATTACCTGGGTGACAAAACAAACTGCACACCAAACCCCCATGACACAAAACTTACCCCTCTAACATACCTGCACATGTACCCCCTAAACCTAAAATAAAAGTTGGGAAGAAAAGAAAGAAGATCATTAAAGAAACACTAGTTAAATTGAGAAATATTTGTGAATAAGAAGATGCAATAAAATGATGGCAAATGTCCCAAAATTGATTGATACAATGTAATTCCAATCAAAGTATGAATTAGTTTGAAACTTGACAAAAAAGGTCCTAAAATTTAAGGAAATATAAAGTCCCATGAGGAGCTAATCCACCATTTTAAAAAAGAAAATTTGATATCTGTCATTAGTTCTAATATGCATTCGTAATTCAGCATCTGTGAAATCAAGTTCTATCTTACAACAGATGTTTCAAATTTCATTTGTAGCCTTAGTTCTTTGTAGTGTTACATAAAATAATGGTGTATGAAAATGTAAATGGCATCTTAGAACTGAAGAAATATGGTATTATTAAGTCATAATAATTGGAACTCTGGAAAAAAGATGGTGCAGGCTTAGAAAATCAACCAGAAGAACAGAACAGAGGGCCCCGAATCAGCCCCACAATTCCAGGGCGACTTGATCTTGACAGATATTGCTGATGGCTAGTGTGTTAGGCTGTTCTTGCCTTGCTATAAAGAAATACCTGAGACTGGGTAGTTTATGAGGAAATAAGTTAGCCGGCCCACAGCTCTGCAGGCTGTGCTTGGTGCTGGGCTTCTGGGGAGGCCTCAGGGAACTCTGACACACAGCAGAAGGTGAAGGCAGAGCAGGAGCAAGAGAGAGGCAGTGGGAGGGGAGGTGCTGCTCACGTTTATTCAACCAGATCTCGTGAGAACTCACTCACTACCAGGAGGACAGCACCAAGCCACGAAGAATCTGTGCCCGTGACCCAAACACCTGTCACCAGGCTCCTCCTCCAACACTACAGATCACAATTCAACTTGAGATGCAGCGGGGACCAATATCCAACTATATCGGCGAAGAATACAAATGATCTGTACTGGGGTAATTGATTATACACATGAAACAACAACAACAAAAACCAGTAAATTGGATCCTTACTTAAGTCTAGACATATTAAAGACTTTAAGTTGAAAGCTTTTACAATAAATATCTTCCTGACTGTTGGGGCTTAGCAAAGTTTCCTTGCAGGCAGAAAAAGCAAACACCATGTGGTAAAGGCTGATAAATCCAACTACGGTTAACTATACTTTACACTAAGCACCGCACTGAGAGCAACACAAAGGAAACTGCAGGTGCAGTTTAGAATCACAGTGTCTGCAGCGCACACAGTCAGCGAGAATTCGCCTCAGAAAGTACAGGACACGTAACATGCTGCAGGACGGATGCAGAGAGGCCACTTCCCTCCGAAGAGGAATCACACCATAGCATGTGCCTGACAAAAGGTATTCCCTTTTCTCTGCCAGTCCCAGAATTTAACATTAGCCTCCACCAAAAAGCTGTCTGATTCACTTGACTGAGGGCTTCACTGCTTTCACTGGACAGAAAAAGCAAACTGAACACGAAGCAAACTCAGAAATCAAACGGCTGCTCTGACAGCACAACCGGGCTCCGTCACACAGGCATATTTTTGAAGCATAATTAACATCAAACCTCAAGGGTGGCAGGACAAGGAGGATTTAGTTATTCTGCTACCTATGCCATCAGTGTGCGTTTTAGCCTCTTCAGAAATGATGTTTCTTCATCACGTCTTTTGAAATGCTTCATACCATCAGGTATGATGTTAAGGAAAAATATCTAAATTGGTTTTTGTTTGAAGCATGAAAAAGAGAAATTCCTATTCCAGGAAGCAAAGTTATTCTGTTATCCACAGGTTTGTTTGGTAGATCAATGTGGATTTCAGCAATGGCCAGCAGCAACTCCACCCAGAAGGACCCCTGAACCTTACTGACTTTCCCTGGAGGCCAGAGGAACACAGAGTTTTGGAGCCAGTCAGTGAAAAGGTGGGGCTGGGGAGGGCAAAGTGCTGAAAGCAATGGGGGCGGGAAGGGGAAAGCTGGGGAAAGACAGGAGGAGAGAGGGCCATGGGACCTGGAATCTGAGAAGAGGTTTAGGCCACAGGGAGGCGAGCAGGTGAGGACCAGAGAAGGGGTTCTCAAACTGGAGTCCCCAGTGGAATGGCCTGGGAAGCTTCAAAACTCCCCATGCCTGGGTCCCGCCCACAGGGACTCTGGTGTCACTGGGGTGGGGTGCAGGAATTTACACTGCCTGCGGGTGGTTCTGCGGGACAGGGAAATTGGCAACAATTGATGGTAAGAGAATGATGCAGGCGTAAGTGGCAGCCACCACTAGGGTGCCTGGAAAGGAGCTACAGGTGAGAACAGAGGCCCGAATGCTCATGTGACCTGCACGGGCCAACCCTGCAACGCAGATCTGGGGTAAGAAGGAATGCCTGACCCCAAAGACCTTCTCTTTCAACTACTGAAGCCCTCTAACAGCCAACTCAATCCCAGAGTGTCCCATCTGCTCAGGGCCAAAAGGAGCCCAGAGGTTCACAGAGTGTGCCCAGGACAGCCGCCAGCCTCCTGTCTGCAGAAAGATGGAGACGGTTAAACAGGTCCCCCGCAACCCTTCCAGAGCAGGGCTGACAGCCCTGAAGTGAGGCTGTGCACACAGCTTCCCAGGGGTGTTATTAGGAGCAGCGCTTATATTTTTCCATAATCCAGAAAAAAAGTCAATAAATAGGTCTTTTATGATGTGGCTTTAAAATCTGTAGAGAGCCAAACGTCAGTCATGACCACACAGTACCATATCAGTGTCCGATAAAAAGAGATTGATTCTGCCATCCCCCCAAAATTGATGGCCCTCAAAGGAAACAAGGAAGACCAGTCAATAATGACCTATTTAGGGAGCAGTTTCAAAGCAAAATAATGGTAGAACTTCACGCCGTTGAACGATTTCCATTTTTGTAAAAATGGAATGCTGAAATAAGTCACAAAGATCAAAAGACTTTTTAACAAAATGGCATAACATTTGAATAACTTGAATCTGACACACAGAAAGCATTTCGATGTTATTTAAAATAGATATCTACCTGCTTAAACTGTATTTAAAATGCAGTCTAATTGTGAGAAAAAATGGGAGGAAAGGCTTGTACACATATTTCAGAGTCACAAAATGCAAACTATCATAACAAAATAAATGAATTGCTATTTATCATTTTACTAAAAATCAACTGTCAATAACTCAGACAACTCCTGTTGAAGTTGTCAAAACATTTCTTTATATACCTTAACTGGGAATTTTTATCATTGATTTCAAAATGCAGAATTAAAGACAAACCCTACTTACTGTATAAAAGATACCATCACCTTCAGAAACGAGTCTGTGGGAGCTTTATGTACACTCCGCATGAACTTACAGGTTTGCAAAGTGGAATATATGGCAAGATGCATGTTTCTGAATAAAGATGTTGTTCTTATAAAAAAGGTAGGAGCAGAACAATATGAGCTCATTTGGGAAGAATAAACTGCAGGTGGAAAAGGATGAAAAACAGGCAATGTATCTAAATCTTCCAAATGTGCCACATATTTCATTAGATGCCACGTTTGACTGTGAAATTAAATTAGGACTAGGCTTCTAACTTTCCTTTAAATAATAAAAACTTTGGTTACTAGATTTACCAGGCTTTTCACACTCCCTCGAACCATCTGCAAAACTGTTACAAAGGTGAACCTGAATTTGAGTTCCACGAGTCAAAACAATCATACAGTTAATATTTAGAAGATAAATCCTCTCGAATAATAGCTAAGATCAATCTTACCCGTGTTGAATTTCTTTGAATTTTAACTTACTTAAAAGGAAAATGACAGAAGAGGTGAATCTGGATGTTGCCAAACACGAACAAAAGGAAAAGAGAACTGTGGGAGGGGCTATGACTTCAAGGAAGACGGAGCTCCCTCGGGTCCATGACACAATACTGGGAGAACTTGCTGTTTATTTCATATCCAAGTTTAGATATTCCAGGATGACATTTTCCCCCACAATTAGCTGTGGGCTTTCTTTTTGCCAATCTGAAAGTAGAAACTCCCAGGTTCATTCTGTGAGAATGTGGTTACAGAAAATGAATCTTGCCCAAAGTGTATTATGGGAATAAAGAATACATAGGTATCTTCCCTATTGAATACTGACGGCAGGTTCAGCTTTAAAAGAAAACCAAGTATGAAACTGGTCATGAGGCCATGAATTTTATTTGTAAAGATGGATCAAGTGGAACCAAGTTAAGCAAACACCTCTGACCAAAAACAGGGCCAGGTTTTGACAACTGATACACAATTGCTGTGACGTGTGAGAACCTTCATACACCACTGGGAGGTGCTACAGTTGTTCTGGAAAACAGTCTGAAAACCCTTCCACAGATGAGAAGCAGAGTGACCATGCGACATAGCAAGCCCACCCGCGTACATACCCAAGAGAAGCAGAAACTCATGTCCACACCAAAGCTTGAACACCACCGTCCACTGCCTCAGGATTCACAATGGCCAAGCTTAAAGATGACCAGAAAGTCCATCCCTGATGAGTGGATAAATAACATGCTGTAGCCAGTAGCCATAAAGTGGAATATTACTCAGCAATCAAAGGAAATGAAGAACTGATTCATGCAAACAACAAAAATGAACCCCAAAAACATGATACAAAGTAGAAGAACCCAAACACAAAAGACAAGACGTCTTATGATTCTGTGTACATAAAGCACCAGACGTCCTAGGATTCTGTGTATATAAAGCATCAGAAGTCGCAAACCCAGAGAGGCAAAAAGCAGGTCCCTGGTGGCCAGGGGCTGGGGCAGGGAGCATGCAAAATGGGTGTAAATGGCTTCTTTCTGGGGTGATGAAAATGATCTAAAACCTATTGTGCCAAAGGCTGCACAACTCTGTGAATATAAAAAAAACACTGAATCACACCCTTTAAATCCATGTGTGGCTCAGAACTGGGGGCCAGGGCTATGGCAGCATAGCCTGGGGATGTGGACTCCTCCTTCAGAGGATGGGCAGGGAGGCGTGGGGCGAGGAGTAGCCTCGGGTGTTAGCCCTCACTGCCTTGCTGTCCCAAAGGACCCAGACATGGTTCAGCTGACTCGGTCAGGTTTTGACCTGTTGTGGGTTCCACGTCACAGAGAGAAGCAGAATGCAGATGGAGAGCCCTGAGTGCTGGTGGAACGTCCCCACCTGGCCACAGAAAAGGCAGTGTGCAGTCCCCACCTGGCCACAGAAATGGCAGTGTGCAGACTTTGCTTGTGCTCCATGGACCAGCGAACTTCAGGCAGGCACCTGCAAGGCATGGGTGCCCCTGGGAGCTGAGTCCACCCACACTGCCCTCACCTCCAGGTCTGGCAGCACATGATGTGGGCACAACCCAGGCTCCTGAGTCTCTCACATGGCGACAGACACTATAGAATGAATGCCCTGTTCTCACCAAGCTAATAAGACGCAGAGAGAGAAACACGGTATCTCTGAAAGAACTAAGCTCAAGACAAACGCTAGGCAAGGTCTTGTTTACCTCTGATAAGGGGAATATTGCAGACAATGAGATTTACATCAGTGCATATTTTAACAGCATAATTAGCACAACTGGGGGATTAGCTGGAAAAATCACAGAACAGTTATAACAAATAAAAACCATTATTAAAAATACTTTATTACATTTCTAATTTAATGTTGTAACACCACGTAAGAAAATGTCACTTCTACAAACCCAGGCAGAAAGGAATATGGGTAAAATAATCTGCCACAGAAACATAGAGTCAAATTAAAAGCCACAGTGGGGAGTGTGACTAGCTATGTACAATTTTAATTAAAGTGTCAATTTTCCTTGAAAAATTAAATTATCAAAACTTAAGTAGGTTTTGAAACAATATGAGATCTTAGAAATTGTTATCAGAGTCATTTTTAGGCTCAAGGCGAAGACTGATTATAGATGAGTTCTTTTAAACTTTTGAGAAAAAAATACTATGCCTTGTAAAGAATATCAGAGTACAGATAAGAGGAAGGGATTCCTGCTACATTTGAAAAAATAATAAAGAAAAACGTGACAAATATGGAAAATAAATAAATGAAGAACAAATCTCCCTTTTAAATATAAGTAGAATATCTCTTTCTCTCCAAGAAAATATAATTTAGAAGTACAATGAAAGAATAACACCAAATATATGAGGAGTTCTGTCAGCAGAAGCTGATGCTAATAAACCGTAAGTTAAAAAGCACATAGGAAAACCAAGAGACAAAAATCTTATGAGCCTATTAACGATGGCAAAAAGTTTAAACATATTTCCACCATCATCAATACAATTTAACATGGTTACAGAAAAATCCCAGTCAAATTAATAAGGTAGGAAATAGAATTATGATGTTTAATGATTTGTAAAGAAGGGAAAATAATTATCATTATTGGCAGACAATGTAATTGTTTATTGTGGAAAAAAAACAGATTTCCCATGTGGACAAATACTCATGTTCCACCTCCATCCCCTTCAGATAAGATGTGCAGACAAAATGAAGACAAAAGCACACTAAAGATAAATGCAAATATACAACAGTTGAAAATAAAAGACTTTAGACACATAAAGTAGGCAAATATGAACCCCAAAAGGAGGATTGTGACCATTTAAAACTGTTTAAATAGATTTTCCAGCAACAAAAACAAAACCCATGAGAACAACTAAACACGTGAAATGAACAATAGATCAAGATGATACGGCAATCGACACCATATGCAAACCCAGCAAGTATTCCAAATAAAACACTGGCCGCTGAAGTACACAACGAGCATCTTTAGAATTGCAGTTGGAGAGTTGGTTCCAGTCCCTTTTGGTCCATCTCTTGACAGAACAATGGAGGGAAATAAGTAGAGGTGCTGAAGATTCAGATAACAAGATTAAGGGTCTTGAAAGTAACCCTCAATACGTTTTATGATACTCATTCTAGAGCACCACAGAGCACTGCCAGGATCAGTTACAGACTCTGCCTGCCTGTCACGGGGCAACAGAATTCCACTCCTTGATGACAGAATAGCCTAAGACACTCAGCAAATACAATACTGAATGTTCCTTGACTTGGAGGAACAATAAGAAGGAAGCTATAAACTGAATGAAAATAAAGGATTGTTGTATCTTTGTTCTCATTAGTTTCAAAGAATTCTTGTCTTCTGTCTTAATTTCATTATTTACCCAAAAGTCATTCAGGAGTAGTTTGTTTAATTTCCACGTAATTGCCTGGCTTTGAGTGATGTTTTAAGTCTTGGCTTCCATTTTTATTGCAATGTGGTTGAGAGAGCGATTGGTGTGATTTCAGCTGTTTAGCATTTGCTGAGGGTTGTTTTATGTCCGATTGTGTGGTCAGTTTTAGAGCATGTACCATGAGGTGACGAGAAGAATATTCTGCTGTGGTGGGTGGAAAGCTGTTTAGAGCCCGTCAGATCCATTTGGTCCGGTACTATATCCAGGTCCTTCATATCTTTGTTAATTGTCTGCCTCACTGATCGGATACTATCAGTGGAGTAATGAAGTCTCCGTTATTACTGTGTGGGAATCTAACTCTCTTTGCAGGTATCTAATGAAAAAATGCTCAAGATTGCTGATCATCAGAGAAATGCAAATCAAAACCACAATGAGATATCATCTCACACCAGTCAGAATGGCTACTATTAAAAACTCACAAAATAACAGATGCTGGTGAGGTTGCAGAGAAAAGTGAACCCTTATACCCTGTTAGTGGAAGTGTAAATTAGTTCAACCATTGTGGAAGGCAGTGTGGTGATTCCTCAAAGATCGAGAAACAGAACTACCATTTGACCCAGCCACTGCATTACTGGATATATACCCAAAGAAATATAAATCATTCTATTAAAAAGATGCTTGCATGCATATGTTCAATGCAGCACTATTCACAATAGCAAAGACATGGAATCAACCATGGTAGACTGGATAAAGAATATGTTGTACATATACATCATGGAATACTATGCAGCCATAAAAAAGAATGAGATCAAGTTTTTTTTGTAGGAATATGGATGGAGCTAGAGGCCATTATTCCAAGCAAACTAACCCAAGAACAGAAGGCCACTTATAAGTGGGAGCTAAATGATGAGAACACATGAACACAAAGACACTGGGCCCACTTGAAAGTGGAGGGTAAGAGAAGGGAGAAGATCAGAAAAACAATAGCTATTGGGTACTGGGTTTAATACCTGGGTGACAAAAATCTGTACAACAAACTCCTGTGACACCAGTTTACCTATATACAAACCTACATGTGTACCTCTAAACATAAAAGTTAAAAATATATTTTTATAAAGAAAGAGCAATAAAAAATAAGAAAGAAGAAAGTAATATTTCAAGTTTTATAAAATCACTATACTTAGCACATTCATTTTAAAAAAATCAATTTCTAGTGGGGTTAGGAAGAAACTGGAAACACTCATGTGTTACTGCAGGGAGCACAGGCTGGACCAGTAACTAAGCCGAACAATCTTGAGTTCATTTATGAAAATGCCTGTGCGTGTTTCCTACAACACAGGAATCTCAGTCTTGGGTATGAGAAGCCTGTCCACAGGTCCACAGGAACTTCTACTCCAAAGTCAATCCAGACCTCCACAAAAGCAAGAGAGCAGATTGGCAAAAATTGTTAGCCACAACTTTTTCAGGACTCCAAAAGTTGATCAAAGGCTAGCAGTGATCAGAGGCGATTTTATCAAGCAACTTATCTGAACACTGGGAAGAAGAGTAAGCTTTGTGGTATTTTAACATACCCTGTTTCTATCCCAGTCTCCACAGCTCTGTAGCAGCCTTCAACACCAGCAGCCTCACAACTGTCCTAACTGCCACAGGCAACGTAGCAGCCCTTGAAGAAGGGACAGGCGTTTGTGGAGTTTCTCCAGAAGTCCCATCTCCAAAAAGCTGTCAGAACTGGATCTGTCCAGCCGCTCCCTGGAAGGCTCCACTCTCCGGACTTGTCATTGTTGACCTGACTCAGAGCTTCCTCTGCAGGACAACACCCACCCAGGGCAACTGTCAGAAGCAGTCAGTGGCCACTGTTTAGCATCACAATTGTCTGAGGCTACAGTACCAACTGGGATGCTGTTTGCTCTAAATCTCATGTTGAGGTGTAAGCTCCAGTGTTGGAGATGGAACCTGGCGGAGGCAACTGGATCATGGGTGTATATTTCTCGTAATGGTTTAGTGGCATCCTCTTGGTGCTGTTCTTGCAATAGTGAGTGAGTCTTCTCAAGATCTGACTGTGTAAAAGTGTGTGAGGTCGCTCCCCCTCCACTCCCATTCCCACATGTGACATCTCTCCCCCTCCACTCCCATTCCCACCATGTGACGTGACTGCCTCTGCTTTGCATTCCACCACGATTGGAAGATTCCTGAGCCTTTCCCAGAATCTAGGCAGATGTCAGTGCCATGTTCGCACAACCTGTAGAACTGTGAACCAAATAAACCTCTTTTCTCAGATGTTTCTTTATAGCAACACATGTATGACCTAATACAATGACCACGGGTAGATATACCAAGGATGTATCTACCAATGAGGTAGATACAAAGTAACTACCTCAAACTGTTTAAGAGCATTTGCAAACAACCCAGATAATATACTTAATGGTAAAAACTACATGTTGTCCTTCTTAATTCAGAAACATGAGGAAACTGGCCAATTCTTGGCATGATTCTTATTTTACTTTTGCAGACATATTGGGCATAAAGGATATCTTATCATTCTGTGAATTTAAATGTATCAAATAAGTTAGGGAAGAATTGAAAGTGTCCTAATTACCCATTACCTGAGTTCCCTTGCCTATACCTGTTTATATTTTTGGACCATCTAAAATTTGGGCTTATTCATTTATCTTGTAGATTTGCTACAGATTCCTGGTGTGTGTGTGTGTGTGTGTGTGTGTGTGTGTGTGTGTGTGTGTGATTTCATTATCATTTTTAGACTTTAGGAACATCTTGTAACCTGTCATTTCTCTGGTACATTTATTAATTGTGTGTTTCACTGTACAGTATAACCTGGCCTACTTATTTGTCTTCTGCTGTTTTGCTTAAGAAGTTCTTAGTCATATCAAAATCATGAGACGCTGTGCTCCTGTGTCCCAGCCCGTGGTCCTGCTGCAGTGTTGTTAGGACCCTGCCTGCCCTTGTTTCACTTTGGTGTTGATGACGCTTCATTTCAGATAACCCTTTCACCCATCACAAGCAATGCTGTCAGTGGCTACTTCTACTAACAATGACTTTAATTATATATAATTCACATACTATGCAGCCCACCATTTTTAAATTTAAAATACAGATTTTTACTATATTCACAGTGTTATGCAACCATCGCTGCTAATTTTAGAACATTTCCATTACCCCAGAAAGAAACCCTGTGTGCATTGGCAGTCAGTCCCAATTTCCCATCGCTAGGAAATGCAAATCTACTTTCAGTCTCTGTGGATCGGCCTATGCAGGATATTTCATATGAATGGGATCACACAACATGAGGTCTTTCCATCTGGCTTTTCTCTCTTGAATATTTTCAAGGTTCATCTGTATCGTAGCTTGTATCAGTACTTCATTACTACATAGAAATGTAAAACAAATTAGCTGGGCGTGGTGGCGGGCACCTTTAGTCCCCTCCCCGTTACTCAGGAGGCTGAGGAGGCAGGAGAATCACTTGAACCTGGGAGGTGGAGATTGTAGTGAGTGGAGATCACGCCACTGCACTCCAGCCTGGGCAATGGAGTGAGAAGAAAGAAAGAAAGAAAAGAAAGAAGAAAAGAAAGGAAAAGAAGAAGGAGGGAAGGAAGGAAGGAAGGAAGGAAGGAAGGAAGGAAGGAAGGAAGGAAGGAAGGAGAAAGAAAGAAATATATATATATATATATATATATATAGCATTGAACTATATATACAAAGAGCCAAACACATAAAATTTTTAAACTGCGGAGTGAAAACCATGAGAAAACACATGAGACTGTAAGACAAGTCTATTCATGTCAATTAAAATAAAGCACATCGTATAACATGGGTTACTGGAAGAAAGCTACAATTAGAGAGTGCCCATCAGACACTCTGAGGACTGTTCCCTGAGAGGGGAGGAAATGGGAGTATGAAAGAAAACACCAGAGAGGAACCCTGCACAGGCCAGCAACAGACCTGTCTCCAACCGTGTAACTCAACAACTCAACCCTCTGCATGTAAAGTCTACTCAACAAAAACAAAACCAAGGATCTCCAGAAGTCAGGTGGCCGCTTTTACATTTGCTACCTAAAGTACACATTTCAAAATTTATTAAATTTCACAGTTTCAAGCAATATTGGAGCCTGCAAATTCACTAATTTGGGATTCCTCTCAGAACCTCTTTGCTTTCATAGACTCTGCCACACAAGACTGGAACGGAAGTAGTTATTGGTGTTTTGACTTAAGAACCTGTCTAAACTAACTAGCTAACTACCACTTGCTTAAAGAATAACCTTTACAACATGTTGGTGTCCTTGAATTTCACAACTGCAGCTTAAAAGAGTTTAAAAGTGGAAATCAGTGAATCTGAGGTCACACGAATAGTCAGCAGTGCATGTGGCTCTTCTGCAGCAGAACCATGGATTTCTTCCTTTGTCAACGGGTAAAAAAGGAAATCAGTATGTGCACAATTTATGGCACACTTGAGAACGTTCCAGAAGGTGCCTACAATGTAATACACATAACATGTTGCCAACATATTTGTACTTATTTTGAAATAATTGTAGATTTTTTGGAAGTTGGAAAAGCAGTGTACGGCAGTGCTCAGCAGCCTTCACCAGGCCCCTGACAGGTACACCTGACCCATTGTAGGTGTGTGACTGAGAAAAGGCCATGACTGACATGGCCAAAGTATAATGCTGACCATCAATGCTCACTGGTGCACGTGTGGACAGCTTGGTGTCGTTTTGTCACAGCTGCACGTGTGAGCAGCCTCCACTAAGTACATCTTGTTGTGTGTTTGTACCATCCATGCATCACACGCAAAGTGTCTCTGTGTGTCCCTTGCCCTTTTTTTAAATGAATTGTGTCTGAGCAAAGCAACATTTGAAATTAAGATCATGTGGCCCAGGGATCAAGTGGCTCCCACAGTTTCCTCTGAAACCCTCCTTTCTAAGCACGAGGCACATCTCCACCACACGCGCTGCACCAGGCACAATGGAAGGCGGCACGACTGCACTGCTCAAGAAGTTCAGCATCGAACACAGCCAGCGACAAGGAAAACACAAACAGCTAAAGCAACAATCAGTGCATGCAATGAGAGCTATAAATTATTTATTATCAGTGTACAAAAGAAGGAGAGGTCACTCCCAAAGCGGCAAGGAAGCATCCCTAAGACAACCTGCAACCACTCAACGTTTAGATAGAAGATGAAGGAGGCAGCATGCTGGGGAAAGGGAATCGCTGCTGAGTCCTGTAGCCACTCAACATTTAGATAGACGAGATGAAGGAGCAGCATGCCGGGGAAAGGGAATGGCTGCTGAGTCACTCTGCATCAACAGCTTCTATTTTGCGAGAGTGTAAAACACTGGAAATGATACAGGAACATAAGATGTGAAAGGTAAGATGATGCCTAACAGGGAAAAGCCCGAGTACTTCACTAGAAAGAGGTCAGATGTGAGTCACTCAGGCGGCTATTGTAGGTTTATGACTGAGAAAAGGTCACCACTGAGGGTTCTGGAAAGGTGACTCTTGCCAGCAAGAGCCTAAGAAGACTCAGGGCTGACTTAGCAGAGGATGAGATGGCACAGGGGCACGGAGGGGGCACCGGAATGAGTGCACCTCGGCGGTGACAGCAGCTTAAGTCTGGAAGGAATGAGACGGGACAGAACGTGTAAGGTCATGCTGTCACGCATGGTCTCAGGATGAAATGCCAGAACTATGAAGGTCTCATGTGTCAACTGATCAGGACGACACTGCTGATTAGTGGAAACATCTACAATGACCAAATTCCATTTCTTAATTTCTTTAAAAAGTAATTATTCAAGCGTAACCAAGCAACATAACCAAGGGGGTCTTATTATTCTTAGATACTATTATTCAATAATGCAATAAACCAAAACCTGACACTGAGAATTTATTTAGACATGTTATAGCTCGTTTAATCAAGTGTCAAGTATATTTCTTGTACCCTTGCAATATATTTTCCTGACCTTCTTCCCCTGCAAAGAAAATCAGTCTATTTTGTCTTAATTGCCAGTTCCTCTTAGTCATTTAAAAATTGTAAATCAAACTAGCCTCCTACAGTTGGCTGAGACTTTTGGTAATGTACCAATTCTAAGTTGAAACACAGAAGTAAAAATAAATTGATTTCTATAAACTGGGGTTTTTGATATGTGCTTTGGGGAGACAAAGGTAAGTAGGCTGGGGTGGCTGGAAAGCCCGGAAACGTGGGAGCCTGCTGTCCAGGCCACCTGAGCCCCTCCTGATCCTGCCTGAAGCCACACTCCAGCCTGGGCAGAAGGTGCTTCCCTCCACATTTCCCAAGAGCCTGGGGCAGGGCCTTTGCTCTTGGAGATGAACATGGACACCATACTACTAAAATCTCCAGACTCCAGAACTGGTCTGGTCCTATTAAAAAGTAGATACGAACATCGTAAAAGCATGTAATATGGCACAAAAATGCACACAAAGGGAACAGTACACACCCTGCTTAGAAGCTCAGGGTGAGAAGAATCCCTGGCTTTTATGCAAATATGATTAGTATTTAAAAACAAAACAAAAAGGAGGTTGCCTAGAAAAGAGACACAGAGGCGGAGAGGGCCAGGAACACGGTGGAGTTCTAACTCCTCAGTGTTGTTAAGACCCAGAGTCTCTTAGAGTAAAGCATGAGGAAAGACAGATCCACATGAAGGGACAGCAGAGGGTTTCTGGACCTTTCAAGGAAGAGGAAGCTGAGAAGGTTTGGACATTTTATGTGACTGACACTAGGTCTCATGTCTAGACGGAAATGAGCCCGACCTGAGGAAGGAAGCTTCTCAGCCAGCATTCGGAACCAGCTGTGGGGATTTTAAACACCATAGATGTCCATTCAGGCTCTACCCTATCAGGGTATCCGCGGTCAGTGAAAACCCAAGTATTTCTAAAGGTTCAGTAAGCGTCTGATGTGCAGCCAGAGCTTAGTGTCTGTGGGTCAGACGTACCTTCAATAATTCACCTGCTTATTGCTTCACTCAACAGAGATGCATGAGGAACTTGCTGGGACTAGAAAGCACTGTGGGCCCAGGAGCATCACCAGGAAACAAGCAGACGAGATCCCTGGTCTCTGCAGGGTGCAGGCAATGAGCAGATGGAGGGGAGAGCTGTTTCTAGGGTGTGCAAGAAGCACATGGAAGACAGTCAGGGGACGCAGGAGAACCAAGTGCAGCAGCAAGAGGGGTCAGGATGGAGGGAGGGGCTCCCAGCATCACACAAGGGAGCTAGGGTAGCACAATGAAGCCTGAGCCAAGTTACTGTAGAAGAACCACTCTGTCTGCTATGCAGACAATAAGCCAAGGAGTGTAGATAGTAAATCAGCAAGGCTGCTGTGCAGACACTAAGTCAGGAGAGAAGGAGGCCCAGGGCAGGGGGAGGCCACAGGTAAAAGGAGGAGGCCACGAGCAGGAGGAGGAAGGGCAGGCCAAAAGGCAGAAGGGGGCTCCTGCATTCACCCAGTGAGAGAGGATGGCACTCGGACCATTTGCCATGGGAGACACAGGTGGAATCGGGGTGTTTTTAAAAGGCAGAGCAAGTAGGTTATTCCGAGGGTTGTTTCCCGAGCTCCATTCCATGCGCAAGGTTACTCGGGAGAATGAGACCGCCGGGTGAGTGCAGGATTGTCAACAATTTCATGCCTAGGAAAACACGAAGAGCCATCCTTGAATATTTAATCTCAAAACTCTAGCCCATACAATGATACCTCCCTCCCTGTTTTCCCTGGCAGTTTTATTTATTTGTGTTTTTGGATGTTGGCAAAAGACATCTTATAATTTCCTAAAACTATTGTCAGAGGGCTAAGTCCCTGTACTGATAACTCTAATGATTTCTTTGTGCACTGAATAGCAGATTTTGAATTAATGCCAAAAACTGCATAAAATTTGGAAGGAGGAGAACAAGGAACAAGTCCTCTCCGCTGCATGCTCTTCAGTGTTCACGCTAAGTGCTGGAGAGGAACACCAATTGAGAGTCTGATTAATAATCCTGAATTACCATAAAACAATGCTAGAGTGGGGTTCAATTAAAAGCCATGTGTCTGCACCTGGTGGTGGAGCACTGGGAAAAACAACAACAAAAAAAAAACTTTTCAAAATTAACTATCCAGTAATGAACAAAGCTGCTTGCTTTTCCAGAAACTGATTAACAATTCATATTAAAATTACTCATTACATTTGGACTGGTTTTAAAGAATACATTTTAACTTCTATAAACATGTAACAAAACAAAATGCCAAATTAGTTTGTAATACTCACTTAAAAATCAAAACTCCTGGGCTTAACAACTAGTTTTAGCAAGTCAATTATACCTGCAGAGCCCAAAATTTCAAATCCCTCACATGCGGTTGACAAGTCTCAGGGTCGAATGAATGAATGAATGAATGATGCTGTCTATGTTAGGCAAAGGTCCCCACAAAAATATCCACATCTGCAGAGCCTGTGAATGTCACACAGCAGGGGGACTTTGCAAATGCGACTCAGGCTTGTGAGATGGGGGTCATCCCGATGACCCAGAGGACCCAGTGTCATCACAGGGGCCTCCGTAAGGCACAGAGGGGGCAGGAGGGCCAGGGTCACAGTGAGATTTGGAGATGCCGCACCGCTGGCTGTGAAGATGGTGTGAAGATGGAGGACGTAGCCAGGAGCCAAGGCGCGCAGGCAGTCTCTAGAATCCAGAGGAAACAGATCGTCCTTCAGAATTTCCAGAAAGAACGCAGTCCTGCTGATACCTTGATTTTAGCCTAGTGCAACCCATTTTAGACTTCCTACCTCTAGAACTATAAAATATTAAGCTTGTGCTCTGCAGTAAAAACCAGCAGCCGTGGGAAGCGAATCCCCCATGCTCTTCTCATCATGGGAATTCTGGAAGAGCCGCACAGTTCCACAGCCACCTCCTGCATGCTGAAGTGCCCGTGTGGCTGCCCTGCCTGGATTCCACGCACCCATATCCCCTGCCACCCTCACCCTGTCCTGGGCTAACTGAGCCCTTGTTCTATTCCATGAGTCTCTTCGAGTTGCTCCCAGCTGGGATGGCATGCTTCTTCCTGCTCAAGCACTGCTCAGATGCCACATTACTCCTCATCCCTAAGGGGAAAACACTGAGTCGAGAACTTCGATCTACTCTTTCTATTAAGTTCTGCAACATCCCTTCAGTGTTCTGGTGGGGACATAGTTTGATTTTGGCAGGGTGAGTGGGGGCGTTTCATATTTTGATCTTTTAGATAAGTTCTCTAATCCATGTAGAGTGTATGTAGCAGATCTTGACAATATTTCAAAATAACTAACATTATATCCTGCCATTTATTTCATTATCCCATAGATTGCACTAACAAGTAATCATATTGTATTAGTTTCTGCTTTCTTTTTATTTCTTGGTAGAGTACACAATGTGGACCTGTATTACCTGTTTCACCTCAGTGCCACCTTGCTTGACAATGTTTTGACATTTGCTACCGCAAGTCACTGCTTTATTACTTTATTTTTCAAAGACACCTTGGGTATTAATTCTCATCTTTTCATTACTGCAGCTAAATTTCAGGATCAATATTTTCATTAAAAACATTCTTGGGTGGGCATGGTGGCTCATGCCTCTAATCCCAGCATTTTGGAGGATGAGAATCGCTTGAGCCCAGGAGTTGAAGAACAACCTGAGCAACATAGTGAGACCACATCTCTATAAACAATTTTAAAAAATAATTGTCCAAGTGTAGTGGCATGAGCCTATGGTCCCAGCTACTCAGGAGGCTGAAGCGGGAGGACCGCTTGAGCCCAGGTGGTCAAGGCTGCAGTGAGCCATGATCATGCCACTGTACTCCAGCCTGAGCAACAGATGGAGACCCTTTCTAAAAAAACTTAGTCTTCACGTTTTTATTAGAATATATTTAAAGTATAACTTCACTTATAGAAAAAATAAATATATAATAACCTATCATATCACATTATGATATGACTTAGTCAAGGTTTCATATTTATTTAAATATTTGTTTTCTTCATATTGGTCCCTCACTTTACAATTGTAAAAATTGTATTACAATTTTTCAAATAAACATCTTCTTCTGCTTTGTTTTCATTCTGTGGCCCATGGACTGAATCTAGGAGGCCCCTGTGGTATCAGAAAGCTTCCCTGGCAGGCACCACTCACTCCATACCCATGTCTACCGCAGCCACTTCCCCCGCACAAGGGCAGGACTGTTGTTGCCACAGAATGACAAATAAATATTCACCATCTCACACTGCACAGAGAAGTTTGCCAACCCCTGTTCTAGATAAGTTATTACTGGTGTGAAGCACACACTAGTTTTTCCACACTGTCAAGGGATACTCCATGTAACGTTGCTCATCCGTGGAAAACTTTCAGGTGTGCTGTCTTCAGTCCCAGTCAAGGGCAAGGAGGTCCAAGAGCAGCCTGCAGCCTGACCTGGTGGAAGTGGATGTCAACGGCACACACGCAGCTCTCCTTGCAGACTGCCAAGGTTCTGGATCCACTTGTCCCTGCTGCAGATGAGCCTAAAGCTGCCTAAATGTTCCCAGGCTATGCAGGTTGCAGATGTGCTGACAGAGGCACAGGGACGGAGCCAGGACTGGCAATGCGAGTGCCCTTGCAAGGGCTGACCAGGCAGGTCTGAGTGGGCCCACAAAGGCAAGAATTGACACTGACCACAATATAAAAATGTCCGATGATGAAACCGTAAATAAAAATAATAACAACCTATTACCCATTTAAGTGTAAAACTTATGTTCCTCCACTTTAACAAAATAAGTCAGGCCTTTTATCTCTGTGATGGAAAATAAAGACAACATCAACTGTCTGCACAGTCTGACTGCAGAAAATTTCTTTAAAAATAGATTTACCACCATCCAGTCTCCAACACAGCATCAATTCAGCCCAATGTGATGGCCACTCACCTCACACTACAGGAGAAAACACAATCTTGGAGCCACATCCTTCTACTGCTGCCAAGAGAAGGAGATGGCCCAAGAGTATAGTGACAAATGACCGTCCAGGCCAGGCTGGGGGGTGATTACTCAAATCCCTCATTTCAAACAGGATAAATAACATGGGCCCAGACTAATTCTCTCCTCAAGACACGGGCCAGAAAATAAAATTTAAAAACAAACAAACAAACAAAAAACCTATGTGAGTCTCTACTGATAGTGGGTTAAACGTAAAGTCAAAACGGATTTATTTTTGAACCACATTAAAAAAATCCTCTTTCCTGGTTTCTCCCACTTGTAGCAGCTCAGAGGCTTGTGTGCCTGCGAGACTCATTTGCTGCCAGTCTCACATCCTCCTACCCTGGCCAACTGACTGAAGCCATTTATCTCCTTTATCTTTTCTTGTCTTCTTAAAGTAAATCTTAACTCGCCAGATGACAATCCCTAGGCCTTGTTTCTCAAGGTCTGTGGATTTATATTCGCTATCAAAATGCTACAATGTTAGCTGCAGCTTCTCAGCTACACAAGGGAGATTCTCATAGAAAGGGGGAAAGAAGAAATGACAACGGGAAAAATCACTATTTAGCACTGACCCATTTTGATTATCACCAATCCCAGTGCAATACCTTATTAATAAAAAATGTACCTCAGCACTTGCCATGTACTAAGCAAGTATGCACAAAAACTCGGGGATTCACAAGGATGCAGGAATACTCGAGGATACAGGGATTCAGAGGAAGACAGGGAATCAGAAACTCAGGGAATCACAGGAACTCAGAGACTCACGGGAGCTCAGGGACTCACGGGAACTCAGGGACTCACGGGAACGCAAGACTCATGGGAACTCAGGCAATCATGGGAACTCGGGGATTCACGGCAATGCAGGGGCTCACGAGAACGCAGAGGCTCACGGGAATGCAGGGATTCACAGAAACGCAGGGGTTCATGGGAATACAGGGGGTTCACGTGAGCACAAGGATTCACGGGAACGCAGGCGCTCACAAACACAAAGGAATTTATGGGAACAAAGGGATTCATGGGAACGCAGGGACTAACAGGAAATCAGGGACTTGCAGGAACCTAGGGATTCACGGGAATGCAAGATTTCCTTTTCTTCAGATAAATGCCTGGTGATGGGAATGAATGCTGGGTCAATTCATAGTTTTCAGTTCACCTCTGTGTTCTATTCATAATTTTATGAGGAACCTCCATACTCTTCTCCACAGTGGCTATACTAGTTCACATGTAACTAGTATATTAAAATTTTGAAAATGTATCATGTACACATAGAATAATTTAGCATGATAGGGTTATTTAGTACCTTGTGTTTTCACTAAATTTAAAAAAAGCACATAAAACAAAATTCAAGCCAGGTATGGTGGCTCACACTTTTAATTGCTGCACTTTGGGAGGCCAAGGCAGGAGGATGACTTGAGGCCAGGAGTTTGAGACCAGCCTGAGAATCAGAGTGAGACCCCCATCTTTACAAATAATAATAATAAATCCGGGCATGGTGGTGCATTCCTATAGTCCCAGCTACTCAGGAGGTTGGCGTGGGAGGATTGCTTGAGCCAGGAGGTGTCAGGAGGTGGAGGCTGCAGTGACTTATGATCATGCCGCTGCACTTAAGTCTGGATGACACAGAAAGACTCTGGCCCTAAAGCAAAAGGAAAAAAAAAGAAAGAAAGAAAGAAAATTCCTAGAAGTCAAGGCAAAAAATAAGTTATATCAAATTTGAGTAAAATATGAAAAAATATATTTAAACAAAAATTTAAAATATATTTGCTTGATGTGTCCAGAAAATGTACCTGCAAGCTTTTGGTTTCCAAATATCCTATTAAAATGATGGATTTTAAAAAGTAATTCTATCTCCTTGGAAAATGGGGCATGTCATTCCTGGATTCAGCAAAGTTATTATGACAGCGTGCCTGAGATATTTTTTATTATCAAACAAAAGGAGCTACTGATCAACAGACTTTTATGGGTGAGGGTCAACAAGATACAGAAACCAGCTTGAACTTCCTACTCTTTGGGTCTATTCAACTGTCAAAGATAGTAGTTACTGTAACTAACTGTAGTGTATCGTGTATATGTAATAATACTCAAAAAATTATAGAGAAAGCAAGTGAGAAGAAGAGACAAACATGCCTTGATTGCCCCCACTGGAAGAGATCAAAACACGATTCCTTACTGTGAAAATTGGCGATTCAAGAGAGAATTAATCATTGACCTTTCATTTTAAGAGGAACCGCAGTGTCTCTATAGTTGATGAGGAAAAGCTATTCTTATTAGGAGAAAGGTCATTAAAAATGTAATAGAAAAAATCACCATTTTTCCAGGTTCAATGAAATAACTGACTCAGAAGGATTATCATTAAATGCTAAAGCTATTAAGTAAAAATTGTTGGTAGTGTATTTTCATGCTGTCCAACCGTTAACTATTGGCAAAAATATATGTATACATATGGTTAAAAACAGAGAAGTCTGTGAGTTACTCTCAAGTGAAAAACTCAGCTCATGAATAATGGGACTGCCCGATGTGGCAGACAGTTTGACATGTTTGAGATTAAAACTCATGAATTTTGCAAGTGAGTTTTAATAATCAGCAAAAACAAAACACAGAGAAAATTTATTAAAATATTAGTAACCGAATATGGATGAGGAGTATATTATTAGACTATTCTTCCAATTTTTCTGTGTTTTAAAAAATATTCATTGCTACAAATTTGGAGAAGTGCAGGAATTAGTACACAGACCCAGCACAATCAGATCCCATTTGGACAGTGTAAATGATGACTGGGTTTTCAGAACAGCTCCTTGGTAAAAATAAGTCCTTCTGCACATGTCCCTCTGAGGCTCCACTGTGGCCTGCCTGCTGATGGTTGTAAGTGGTTCCCTCACTCACCATCTGGCCAGTCCAGGGGCCAGAAGTGGGAGGAAAGGCACTCGTGCTGGAGCCAGGGGAGCTGGGCCCAAGCCCAGATGCCTGGACCCTTAGGAAGTGGCGCTGCCATTCACCCACTGGGCATCACCCTGGAGTCCTCCACCATCCACCCCACATCTATGAAAGCTGGAAGAGCACACACATGTGTATGTAAAATGGGACTTTATTCATCACCAGCTCGTGTATTTGAAATGCACCATTGTTAATATTAGAAGAGATTCACGCCCGAATGGCTGTTGGGAATAACTGTCAGTGGCCCGTGGTGTTTCTGTTGTTGTTTTTCTTTGAGATGGAGTCTTGCTCTGTCCCCCAAGCTGGAGTGCAGTGGTGCGATCTCAGCTCACTGCAACCTCTGCCTCCCGAGTTCAAGCGACTTTCCTACCTCAGCCTCCCAAGTAGCTGGGATTACAGACCTCTGTGTTGATGTTAACACCAAGTCGCCCACCTTGCATGAGCCTCCTAGCGCTGTGGTTAAACCTCAGCTAAAACCGCCTAATCCTGCAGCATAATTACCAGTGGAACTATCATTAACTTAGAGAATGCCTGTACAGTTTCAGCAGCCTGCTGTGACATTATAGTTTTTCAATGAATTTCCATTTCCTTTCTTTCCAGAAGAGTGTGCAATCTCCAAAGCTTGGAGCCACTTTGACCCCACCCTCCTTCCCATTTCTTCCCTTGAATACCACACCTGGCCACTCCCTCCACATTTCCAGCATACTGTGGCCTCTTCCCACAACACTCACTCAGACTCACAAAGCCATCTTCTAAACAGCTCCAGTTTGTCCCCTTCCCACTCAACCCTGCACAACATTGCCATGCAAATCAGGGAACACCAGTTTAGAATCACTAGTCCCTCTCTTGCTCCAAACATACTCATTGATGGATTAAAACGAAAACTTCCTAGCATATTCTCCAAAACCCTCCAAGACTCACAGACATGATATCTGGCCTGATTTCAACTTCATCGCCCATCACATGAAATTGAGCCAAAGGGGGCTGTTTGATGCACAATACACACCATGACATCCCTCCATCAGTGCTCTGCAGCCCAGCTCAGAATGCCTGTCCACAACTCACACCCTCCACAGCTGCAACCTAACAGCACCTGCTGGAAGAGCTGATGCCAGGTCCTTCTAGTAAAGCATGCAGCGCTGTCAGCACTGTAGAGCTCTGCATGCTGTATTCTCATCAAGTGGGAAACATGTCAGGACAGGAGGACGACGATGGGCGTCTCTTCACACCCTGGAAACGACCAGCATCCCACGCCCAGCAGCGCTCAGAAAACACCTCTAAGAGCAAACGGGGACTGTAACGTGATGGCCCATTAAGTGAAAGCATGTTGTGCTCAGGCCTTTGCCAACATTTTACACAAAATCATGCAATATTTTAATTTAATTTCATTTCATTATTATTATTTTTTGCCAGCCACTTGAGCATGCATTGGCTCTGTGCATCATTCATGCTGTGAATATTTCCCTGCAGAGCACACGCTGACCCAGGTGAGAAGTTCACACCCTGGGTCTAAACAGCTCTCATTCCTGCTCCTTCCTCCTCTTCCAAGCTTTCTCACTGATGTTTCTCCAGGTCTGATTGTTGCCCCAACCCTGCCCACCACGCATTCTCCCCTCCCTGACTGCACAGCCTCCGCCTACCCAGTCAGCTCTGGGCACCGAGGCCCAATCTTTTGCCATAAATAAGTGAACATTAAAGCAGGGATTCCTGAGGAGTCCACCATGGTCTCAGGAGTGGGGACCAGATTTCGAGGGCATCTTTCAGAAGCAGTAGCTCATGCGGATTGTGGCCAGTAAATGAAGACATGCTCCGACCACCAGCAACGTGCCTTCAGCTCCTCGGGGCTGCCTGTCTCCTCACTACTTTCTGCAAGACAGTGTTTCCCTTGCTTTGATGCACCGAACAGAACGTAAGAGCTACTTCAGAAATCAGCCCACCTTAACGGGATTTTTAAAAGAACTGTGAATTAATCATTTTCAAATTTTATCCCTACCAGTAAGAAGTGGGAGTCAACAGAGGCTCGTTAGCATACTGCAACATAGATATTTTGCTAACTAAGTCCATGACGAATAAGTATCTTTACATTTCTTATGTATGGATGCCAGATACAAGCACAAAATTATGAAAGGGCCTGGAGGAAAAGGGATGGACAAAACCCAACTGGAGTTGGTGTGGGGCACTTTCTGAAGGGGAAGAGCCTAAAGAAAAATATGGAAGTATGAGCTGACCAGACATGACATGTCACCTCCTCACACCATCCCCATTTGTAGAACACCCACTGTGTGCTCTGAAGCTGACAGTTATTGATGCATACCACATCTAATACTGCCCTCATGACAACCCTTTAACATTCACCCGACAGAGTCACACAACTGTCTAGCAATGCTTAGCTCTGAACCTGAGTTATTGATGCATACCACATCTAATACTGCCCTCATGACAACCCTTTAACATTCACCTGACAGAGTCACAGAACCGTCTAGCAATGCTTATCTGTGATCAGAAACCAAGTAAATTATATAAGATATTGTAACTCTTCTTTTAAAAACTTATTTTATGTATACGTGAGCTCTTAAGCAAAATTTAACACTATGGTGTGCATCTGTATATTCAACGCCAGCTTTATACAATTTTAACCTACACCATAAATACATGTACATACGTGTGTGTGCATGTGTGAATATGTGTGTGTATCCCTGCATGTGTGGATATGCATATATTCTGGGTGTACATGTGCATATGTCTCTGCATGTGTGCATGCATGTGCATTTGTTTGCATGTTTGTACATGCACATTGCACGTGTCTGCATGTCTGCATGTGCACACATAGTTCCATGTGTCTGCATGCCTGCATGTATGTGTATATACATGTGTCTGCATGTGTGTATATAATTTTAAAAAGATATACTTGAGGATTCCCCTTTTTCATTACATACCTTTTGCTTTACTGAGTCAATTTCATTTTCTAATGAAGTTTTTCGACTTGTATGACACATTTACAGAATAATTAATACTAGATGGTACAGCAGTAAAATAGAGATCATAAGACTGACAGAGTGGATTCTCTGAGGCAATAAGGCACCAAATTACAAACAGGACCTAAGGCCATGCCAGGCAAAGCGTGAGTTGTGCACCCTGCACTTAGTAAACCGAGCTTACCGCCACAAAATTGTAGCAGCTGAACCAGCACTGAGATAAGAAAGATTAAAACACTCATAGTTCATCCAGCTCCGAGACACTAGCCAACTGAACCTCTTACCAGCCACAGCTGCAGCTCCAGTTGGATAAAGTATGATTCCAGTAACTGTCTCCTGATAAGAGACCACCCACCATGGTCTGGTCCTGGCCGGTTTTGCAGAGGCTGTGCACTGAGGGCATTCATGTCCCAGCTTCACCTTTTGACACACAAAGCCTAATTTTGCTACATTTTAATGTTAAGTCCACACCCCAAAGTGAACATGGGTCACACATAACATACATGCTTATTCAAATGTCTCGGAGCCACTCCGTGAATATGCATAGCTCTATCTCCCACCTGCTGAATATGTATATTTGGCCAACCTGTTCAGCATAAATTCCTGTCTCAGCCTTCCTCCTTCAAGTGCCTGCTTTTGGTGTCTACTGGAGGCTACACATCCCAGCCTGTCAGAAAGGCCAGCCTGAGGGCTGCAACCCTTTATAAGACATAAAGTTGTCTGCAAATTAATGAACCATGGGATTCCTTGTTGACAACAGTCACATATCTATTTTTTAATTACAGGAAGGGGGTCATACTATATGCTATGCTCTGTAACTACCTTTCCCAAAGCTATAATACAATATGGGTGTGTTGATGGAGACAGTCCCAATTCATCCATTTTAACAGTAACATATTTCGCTGCATGAAATTAACAAAGCATATCACATGTATACAGTGTATTAAGACAACCCCCATAGTATTCTATTTGAGCTATTTCCATTTTTATTTCCTGTTACAAGTAATATTGACCATTTGTAAACATGCACTGTCTGCTGCATGTACCATTTGCAAGTCCTTGTCTTGCAGGGCAGCAGATACAGATGATGCTGGGACATCCTGCTGGGAGCAGAGGGATTTCTAGGGCACCCAGATATGCAACTCTGCATCTAAAGGCACGTCTTCAATTCTTCCAGAGAACTGATCCTCATACACATTTGTAATGATTTAAAAAGCTGCATGTGAGTTTCTGGCAATCCACTAAACCAGGCAACATTTGGGTTTAACACGCTTTATTTTTCAGTCTCCTACCTGGGAAAAAGACATCCCCATTGATGACAATTTGTATTTCTCCAATCACAGGTGACCTTGAGCATCATTCACGTTCACTAGACTTAAAGCTTTCCACTTGCTGGATTGTCTGTTTGTACCACGGGATACTTTTCCTTTTATGATATTGCCTTATTATTTTAAAAATCTTTACTTAATACAGAAATAAATTTAAGTCACAGAAATAGAATACATGTCCTTCCAGCTTGTATTGTCAATTAACTTGGTTTATGTTGTCTTTTTGAAAAATAATATATATGTGTGGATCTTTTATTTTAATGTGGCCAAATTTTTCATCTGATTAAGACTGTCATTTTTAATAGTATCTAAAAATCCCCTCTACCAAGCCTTTATCTAGACACTGAGTCCATGTGGGCTCCAGAATCCATTTACTTCTTTGCATCTGAACAGCCACCACCCTGGTTGCAGCTGCCCACATCTCTACCCCGGACAAGCCTGCAGGACCAGGATACCTGCTAACGCTCTAATCTCTTCTCCTCCTGGCAACTCAGGTTTTTAAAATGTACATCCCAAGGTTCCCCGCCTGCATCTCAGCCCCGCGCTGCCCACTACCTGGAGGTTTTCACTCCTTAGGATAGAGACACAGCCCTACCCAGCCACATGCAGCCCAGCCCCCTCCTAGACCCCCAGCTTCCTGAGGCTCCCTCTCCACTCCTCAAGGCTGCCCCTCGGGTTCTAGCCAGTTCTCCATCTCCTCAACTCCCACCCGTCCCCTCAAGCCAATCACAAGGACAAAACCTCAAGGAGATTCATGCTGATGTGGCCACCGAGGCAAATTCCATGTTTCTCCGCCCTTGTTAATCCCTTTCCAGACCACCCTTCTCTCCACCCTTATAAATCCCTTTCCAGACCACGCTTCTCTCTGCCCTTATAAATAAATCCCTCTCCAGACCTCCCAGGTGCTGCTGTCCCTTTTCAGTGTGACTGTTGATTAAGCCTGCAGGTTTCACTGCCCACCCACCCAGCTGTAGGTTCTAAGGGGGCAGAGACTGTGCTGGGTTCTGCTCACCACTGGCCTCTCACACGGGGACACGTTCACTTGCACCTAGGACTAATGAACTAATGAAATAGAAAGTAATGAGAGAACTCATGAAACACAAATGGACATTAACAACGTATTTCAAAATGTTGTTTTGTGGATCTAATGGAAG
Organism: Piliocolobus tephrosceles; assembly: GCF_002776525.5. Taxonomy (NCBI): domain Eukaryota; kingdom Metazoa; phylum Chordata; class Mammalia; order Primates; family Cercopithecidae; genus Piliocolobus; species Piliocolobus tephrosceles. Next base: position 939,191 of record NC_045448.1, on the reverse strand, counting down.
CTCCATGGCAAGTCCCTGGCACATGCAGGTATCCCATACCTGACAGGCTTGACAGTTCCTCACGCTTAGTATTGTTATGGCTTCTCCACTGGTACCATTGTGATCGGTGCTTGTGTTGATTGTCAGGGAGAAGAGGAGGCAGATTATTATCTCGATAGCAATGAAATTTGCTTATGATTTGGAGATTGCTTGGTTTAGAGGAAGCTCCAGGAAACTAACTATTTGGTATTCACTGGGGAAAAGAAAGCTTCTGAAGTCAATATTTGAAATATGCCATCTTTGTCTATATTTAGTTTCTCAGAGAATGCATGCCTACATACCAGTGGACTTCAACATTTTTTCCTAGTGAGTGTAACGCAGAGTTTCAATAACAGCTAGGTCTACAATTACTAATATGCATCTACTAATAATTAAAATGTTTTTCAAAATTTTCTTAGTTGATAAGCATTTATCTCTTCAGTAATTGATTAAAGTCAAATGAAAATGATACTTCATGCATACTACCAGATTTTCAGACCTCATATGAAACCTGAAGTCATGTCAACAACAAAAGCCTGCAATTATATTAATATACAGAAAATTAAATATATTTGAAACTTTCCTCAAGCTCAGGAATAGCAACATCGCAATCACATTTTTATGCTGCTCACAAGACACGGCCACCAGTAACCAAAAAGAAATAACAACAGAACTAAAACGCAAATACGGTATGATTTTAAAAATCTGAACCATAGCTCATTCATCAAATATTGTTTCTGAAACTTGTCTCCACATTTGTATCTAATAAATTATATGTGTACTGATGGTATTATCAGATTTATTTAGTGGGTTTTTTTTTAACAGCTAAAGGAGAATGGTCCATTGTGTTTATGTATTAAAAGGCATGTCTTGAATTGTTCTATTCTTTCACCAAAGCTTATCTGTATAACCAGAAGTTGGCTCTAGCAGCCGAGAAAGTGCTCAGATGCAAGTGTGTTGCCTGCTGTGGCCCCGCCCTGCTCCCACCTGGCCCTCAGCCACCCCATGCCCATGCCGCATTAGAGATTAGATCAGAATGAGGGCTTCTTAGGACTTCAGACACCGTGAGGCAGACTGAGCTCACACTTGCTGATTATGTTTTTATAACTAAATCTGTCTCCCATTCAATAAACCAAAAGAAAACCTATCAGAGCACTGAGAAAGGCCTCCGAGATGGAACATTTCCACGAACACACCATTGCATCTTGTTGTAAAGTTAACTCAGTTCTGCTTTTCCATTTTCTGTCCAGAGTCGGAAGACTCTAGGCTGGGACAGTAAGTGCTTCCCTTTCTGGGTTCTAGCTTGAAGTGCTCTGGACTCAGCCTGGGAGGGAGCCCCTCCCTTGGGCTCTGCCTGGGGTCACAGTGTTGAGCACAGCTGTCATTCATAGCCCTGTCAGCAAGGCCTCCGGGAGCAGCAGAGACAAAGGTGAAGAGCCCTGCGTACAGGGAGTTGGACAGGCTTTTAGTCATGTTCTAACAATCCTTTCTTCCACAACCAAGCACTATCGGAAAAAAAGTGTGACTGTTCACTCTTCCAGCAAAGAGACTTTGTCTCTTGCAACGTGTGTTTTGCCAGCATTCAATTTTTCCTGTGGCATCCTGTTGGCCGTATTTCAACTTCTCTAATTATAGTCTGGCTCTGATGCCTACAAGCAAAATGCTCAGATAAATGCTTGAGTGATTTTGACCAGAAGGAAAGATTCATTCACAATCCCACACACCACACTCATGAGACTGATTGTCAGGGTCTCCTCTCCCTTTATTTGTAACAGCCACTCCTCTGCATGTGTGGTTCCCACCGGCTAGACCAGGTCCAGTCTTGGCATATACAACTGATTTATGTTATCTATTCCTTCAGGACACGCAAGTAGGCTGACTTTCACTGTATAAGCTTCACTCTTTATCCTTCACCTTTGCAGCCTCAGTTCTGGGTCCCATCTTTAGTGAGCCCTTGAGTGCTCACACCTCATTCTACTCACTCCATGGACATCCCATTACGTCTCCTTCTGACATCTCATAAGCTCTGTCTAGTGTGTTCATACCACTTTGAATCACATATTATAAAGATCTCATTATCAGAGGTGAATAGAGCGTGTTCTGATAATGCCTCACCTGTTAGCACAAATGTAAATGATACCAGCAAAAGTACTGCCCCTTCCCCCAGTGACTGAAATTGATCAGGCACATCAGGAGCACACGCAGAGAATCCTGTGTGGGGCATCTCTTCCACAAGTCAGGACTTCTGATTTGCTTAAAAATGAAAGGATGAGAAGAGAGATGGGGGTGATAGGAACATAGGGAAGGGAAGATCTCATTCCCTATCATAAAGCTGAGATCAGGCGAGGGAAAATGAGGAGAGAATTCACGTGGTTCCACGTGGTTGGGAGATGCATTAGTATCAGAACCAGCCTGCCTTCCGGGGGCACAGGTGTGGCTGCCATACACATGACCCAGGACCAGACGTGACTGCCTTTAGAGCCAGCTGCCCACTCAGCTTTAGAGAGTTTCATACCAGGAGTTTCTCTGTAAAAAATATTTTCCTAGGTGCTCTAAAAAAAGGCGTATTTTCTTTCTAATGGGCTGTAATTTGAAAGGCAATTATGTTCATGCAATTTCAGGTTGCCATACAGTTCTTTCTTGCCATACCAAAGTTCAGTAATTTGAAAGAGCACTTGCTGTCAAACGCAAAATTAGGTAACCTAGGGCCTGTCAGAAAAAAATGAAATGAAAATTGAGTACACAACCTGGGAAACCTGAATTTAATAACAATTGAAAATATATGTAACTTATAAACTTGTATTTATTTTTACAGAAATGCAAAAATACTAATTACTATCCAAATCCACTCCAAACCAGATGCTCTTTTACATCACTGTATTTTTTCCAAAATCAAAACTATAACTAGAACATCAAATAAAGATTTATATCATCTATCACCAGTTCTATGACATTACAAGTTTCCGTAGTGTTAATAAATATAAATAAATAAAAACTGATGATGTAGATAAGCAGGCATTTAGTCTGAAATTCATGCATTTTTTAATGCAGTAGACTTGGTTTTTTAAGTGGAAAGTGTTCACAGTAAGAGGGCCAAATACCGTATGTGATGATTGTTATGTGATGGTTACCTGAACATCCATTTTTTGCACATCTCAAAAAAAAGTGATAAAGCAATTATAGAAATGACTATAATTTTTGTGAAGCACTAAAAATAATCAAGAATGGAGACAAATAATACTGGTTTGCTCATGTGAAACAAAATAGATGTAAAATTACTGGAATCTGCTTATAAATGGTGAGCGTTATAAACACACATTCTAAATGTTCCCTAACTAAAGAGAATTGTTTGTTTACAAAAACACAGATCGGTCAACTGTTTTCAGAGAAAGATACAGAAAAGTAGAAAACAAGTACCATTTGTGTGTAAAACAGTGTCTTCAATATAAGTTATTATCAAGCCTTTTACATAAATACAAAGATCAATAAGGCCAAGAAATAACATGCTCCCCACTCAAAAAATAAATAAATAAATAAAGTAACCTGGCCTGGTGTGGTGGCTCACACCTGTAATTCCAGCACTTTGGGAGGCCAAGGCAGGTGGATCATGAGGTCAGGAGTTCAATACCAGCCTGGTCTAGATGGTGAAACCCCATCTCTACTAAAAATAAAATTAGCCAGATGCAGTGACAGGTGCCTGTAATTCCAACTACTCGGGAAGCTGAGGCAGGAGAATCACTTGAACCCGTGGGGTGGAGGTTGCAGCGAGCTGAGATGGCACCACTGCACTGCAGCCTGGGTGACAGAGTGAGACTGTCTCAAACAAAAACAAAAACAAACAAACAAAAAATCTTCTAAGGCATATTGTCTATTGAGTTTATAACTCAGTACTAGTGATGTGCATCTTTTTCTACAGAGGTGAATGCTTACTGAGTGCTTTCACACACAGTACATCATTTTATGATGATTTTTAGGAAATCATTTAAGAGAAGCAGCCTTAGAAGGTAATGCTGCGTTTACTCAGAAAAGTCATTGCCCACCTTGTCTACTATGCCTTGTGGTGCGTGATTTAAAGACATCATCTTCAATCTTCACAACAATGTGTAACACGTATGATTAATGCCATTTTTGCTGTAGAAACTGAGGCTCGGGGTGGTTTTGTTTCCTGCCCAACATCCTCAGCTGGAAAGGACAAGTCAGGTCTAAATGCGAGTCCATCTAACACCAAAACCTTTGCTACTTCTCTTGGCAACACCCAGGTGTCTCCATCGATGAGGTAACAAGTTTAGAGATGTGATTTATGATGACCTAAGATCGTGTGGGTCAGGAATTGGCCAAAACATAGAACTCAGGTCTCCTAATGTCCTTCTCATCAGGGTGTGTGTGAGAGTCATGTAGCATCCTTTGGGATCTGTAGATTCCAGGACCTCCTCAGATACCCGAACCCACACATGCTCAAGCCCCTGTTATAAAATGGTACAGTCTTTGCAAAAAACCCAGGCACCTCTCTTTCCTTCCTCCCTCCCTGCCTCCTTCCTTCCTTCCTTCCTTTCTTTCAGACGGAGGCTCGCTCTGTTGCCAAGGCTGGGGTGCAGTGGCACAATCTCGGCTCACTGAAACTTTCCCCTCCCAGGTTCAAGTGATTCTCCTGCCTCAGCCTCCCTAGTAGCAGCTGGGATTACAGGCATGCATCACCATGCCCGGCTAATTTTGTACTTTTAGTAGAAAGGGTGTTTCACCATGATGGTCAGGCTGTCTCGAACTCCTAACCTCAGGTGATCCACCCGTCTCAGCCTCCCAAACTGCTGACATTACAGGTGTGAGCCACCGCGCCTGGGCCTCCCTCATACTTTAAATCATCTCCAGATTACTTCTATCTAACACAATGTAAATGCCATAACAACACTGTTACAATATATTATTTAGGGAATAATGACAACGAAAATGTCTATACATAAGTACTAACACATTTTTTATTCAAATGGATTCCATCCACAGTTGGGTGCACCCATGGATGTGGAGGGCCAAGTCTATACAGAAAAGTATAACTAAAAGTAGACAACAGTAAATTCTCTAAGTAAATAACAATATTGAGGTTCGCTCAAAAAAGAAAGAATTTTTCACCAAAACACAAGATTAACCATCCAAATATGTTTTAACAGAATTTTCTTCCAGAGTTTTCAAATATTCTGCTCATATGTTCTGAAGAATATATTGCTAATTATTTATCTTGGCTTTCTCCACATAATTCAGTTGGCATGTAAAATTTTTCATCCAATGTTTAAATAATATAAAGTCTCAAGAGCAATGTCAATGTTAATATATATATTTTTGAGATGGAGTCTTGCTCTATTGACAAGGCTGGAGCACAGTGGTGCAATCTCAGCTCACTGCAACCTCCACCTCCCAGCTTCAAGTGATTCCCCTGCCTCAGCCTTCTGAGTAGCTGGCACTACAGGCACGTGTCACCACACCCGGCTAATTTTTCTACTATTAGTAGATACGAGGTTTCTCCATGTTGGTCAGGCTGGTCTTGAACTCCTGACCTCAGGCAATCCACCCGCCTCAGCCTCCCAAAGTGCTGGGGTTACAGGCATGAGCCACCACGCCTGGCTCCAACATTAATATTTTAAAATAGATTTCATTCTTAGAGGGGTTTTAGATTCACGGAGAAACTGAGAGGGCGGTACAGAGAATTCACGTATCCCCACTGCCCCTACACGTGCACAGCCCCTTCATTATCAACATGCCCCAGGCAGTGCATCTGTTATCACTGGTGAACCTACACGGACGTGTCCTCATCACCCAGAGTCGTGGTTTACACCAAGGTTCACTCCAGGTGTTGTACCTGCTGTGAAGTTGGACAGACAGATAACGACACCCGTCCACCACGACAGGATCATACAACTCAGTTCCACTGCCCTGACATCCTCATCTCTGGAGTTGGACAGACAGACAATGACACCTGTCCACCACTACAGGATCATACAACTCAGTTCCACTGCCCTGACATCCTCGTCTCTGGAGTTGGACAGACAACGACACCTGTCCACCACTACAGGATCATATAACTCAGTTCCACCGCCCTGACGTCCTCGGCACTCCACCTGTTCACCCTTCCCGCCCCACAGTCCACGATCTCTTTACTGTCTCCAGAGTTCTGCCTTTTCCAGTGTGACATACAGCTGGAATCGCACAGCCTGCAGCCTTTTCAGATTGACTTCTTACTTAGTAATTTGCATGTATATTTCCTCCATGTTTTTTGTGGCTTGATAGGTCATTTCTTTTTACTGTTGAATAACATTACAGGGACTGGATGAACCACAGTTTATTTCTCCACCTTCTGAAGGACATCTTGGTTGCTTCCAGTTTTTGGCAATTATATATAATTATAAAATAAACAAATAAATAATGCTTTTGTAAACATCTCTGCATGTTTTTTGTGTGGGTACATGTTTTCGAATCATTTGGGTAAAGTCCAGAAAGCACAACTGCTAGATTGTGTGTTAAGAATATGTTTAGCATCGTAACGAACGAGCACTGTCTTCCAAAGTGACTTCACCATATTTGCATTTGCACCCACAATGAAGGACAGTCCCCATCGCTCCACATCCCTGCCAGCATCTGGTGCTGTCAGCGTTTTGGGTTTTAGCCATCTAACAGTGGTGTAGGGTTGTCTCATTGTTACTTTAGTGTGCGATTCCCTGACATCTGACATTAAGCATCCTCATATGCTTATCTGCCATCTGCAGATCTACACGGGTGAGGTGTCTGTTCAAGTGTCTTGCCCAAGTTTTAATGGGTTCTTCAAGGATTTGTAGTTGACTTTTATTTCTTTGTATATCCTGTATACAAGCCATTTATCAGAGATTTTTTTTTAAATACTTTCTACAAGTCTTTGGCTTGTCTTTTCATTATCTTAACAATGTCTTTTGCAGAGCAGAAGTTTTCAATTTTAAGTTAGCAGTTATTTCTTTCATGGATTGTACTTTTGATGTCATATCAAAAGTCATCATCATATCTGACATCATCTAGGCTTTTCCTGTGTTATCTTGTAAGAGTTTTATGAATATAGACTTCCTGTTACAGGGACTAATGATTTAGTTTTTGTCACAGGACAATCATGTCAGGCACTATCATTAAGAATAAAACATGGTATAACTTTTTTATAGAATTAAAACTAAGTAGGTCGCACAGTTTAGGGGATTCTGCATAGGTATAAATATTCAGCAAATTCTCTAACACAGCTGCTTTGTAATAGCTCTCTTCCCAAATGAAGCACTTCAGGTTACGACACGTATTAAATTAAGCATTCAGTTTGCATTGGGATTTCAGAAGCCCCAGAATGCAGTACACATTAAGGAATAAATAAAGGGGAGAAGCCTAGCAAATTACAATTACTTCTTTGAGAAATAATAAAAAGTTTATGTACAAAAAAAAATGATGTTTCAACAATGTTACATAAGTGTAATCTGAAGTAATAAAGATTTCAAAATGAAATAATAGCAAGTAGCTACAGAGCGATGCTTCACAGTGCATTACATTAGGGAACATCTATTAATAGATCGTCACAGCAGCTCCTTCCGAAACTCACAGCTCCTTAGGACATCATTGGAACAGGTTCTGACAGAAACACTTGGCCTAATCACTGTCACCTGCCAGGCAAATGCGCCCAAGGTAAGACAGAAGGAAGGAAGCCTGTCCAAATGTGTACAGAAATCCTGGGCCCCTCTCTAGACTCCAATACAACAGAATACAACAGAAATCATAATGGCGTATGTAATGAAGTCGAAACATGACGAATGCTTGGTTAATACGTTTGATGCTCCTTCTTAATTATGGCAGCCTCCAACTGGGTCCAGAGTTTGTCAGCTGACACCACTGATGCCTGAGCTGATGCCACCGGCTTATGTCACCCAGACTTGCACTCTGCAAACCTCCCTCCCTCACCTCACCCAACTCCAGGCCACACTCTTGACTATCCACTGTCATCCTCCCATAATCGATCCACATACTCGTGCAAATCCACTATTTTTTCTTTTTGAATTATAGATTTAGGGGGTACGTGTGTAGTTTTGCTACATGGATATACCACGTAGTGGTGCATGCAGGCTTTTAGTGTAACCATCAGCCAGATAGTATCCATTGTGCCCATGAGGTAATTTCTCATCTCTTACCACCCTCCCCACTTTCTGAGTCTCCAGGTCTATTATTCTACCATGGTTATGTGTACACTTTATTCAGCTCTCACTTGGAAGTGGAAACATGCAGGGACATGCAGGATTTGGTTGTTTTTGAGTTAATTCATTTAAGATAATGACCTCCACTTCCATCCATGTTGCTGTAAAAGACAAGACTGTATTCTTTTTTATGGGTGACTATATAAATATGTATATATATAACATTTTCTTTAGTCATTCATTCATTGAAGAACACACTGATTCCAGATATTTGCTATTGTGAATAGTGCCACAGTAAATGTACAAGTATCTTTTTGATATAATGATATAACTTTTTTCCCTTTGGGTATATATCCTTTATTGGGATTACTGGATTGAATGGGAGTTTTATTTTTTAGTTTTTTTCTAGAAATATCCATACCCTTTTTCATAGACGTTGTACTATTTTTATTTCAACCAACGATGGATAAATGTTTTCTTTTCTTCACATCTTCACACACATCTGCTTTTTAAAATGTTTAATAATAGCCATTCTGACTGGTAGAAGGCAGTATCTCACTGTGGTTTTATTTTGCATTTCTGTGATGATTAGTGTTGCTCAGCATTAATTCATATGCTTGTAAACATTTGTTTGTCTTTTGGAAAATGTCTGTTCGTGTCTTTTGCCTACTTTTAAGTGTGGTTGTTTTTGTTGTTACTGAGTTTTTTGCATTCCTTGTGTAGATTCTGGGTATTAGTTATTCAGTAAATGCAGTTTGCAAATACTTTCCCCCATTCTATAAGTTATCTGTTCACTATGTTGATTTTGTCTTTCACTGTGCAGAAGCATTTTAGTTTAATTTGTCTATTTTTGGGATGTTTTCCATTTGCTTTGAGGTCTTAGTAATACATTATTGGATCATGGCAATGTCCAGAAGAGATTTTCCTAGATTTTCTTCTGGATTTTTTTATAATTTCAGGTGTTATATTTATGTTTTTAACTTATTTTAACTTTTTTATATGGTGAGAGCTATGGGTCCAGTTGAATTATTCTGCATATGGCTATCCAATTTTCCCAGCACCATTTTTGGATAGGGTATCCTTACATTAGTGTGTGTTTTCATCGACTTTGTAAAAGATCAGTTGCCTGTAGGTATGTGGATTTATTTCTGGGTTCTCTATTTCTGTTCCTATTTTTATATCAGGACCATGTTCTTTTTGTTACTATAGTCTTGTAGTACAATTTGAAGTCAGGTAACGTGATACCTCCAGCTTTGTTCTTTTTACTTAGAACTGCTTGGCTATTCAGCCTCTTTTTATAGTTCCACATGGATTTTAGAACTTTTTTTCTAATATTTAAAAAAATATTAATATTTTGGTGAGAATTGAACTGAATCTCTAGATTGCTTTGGGTAGTATGGTTATTTTAATAATACTGATTTTTTTCAATCCATGAGCAAGGGAAGTTTTTCCATTTGTTTGTTTCATCTAAGACTTCTTTCATCAGTGCTTCATAGTTTTCCTTATAGAATTATTTTACCTCCTTGGTTAAATATAATCCTAGGTATTTTACTTTTTGCAGCTACTGTACATGGAATTGACTTCCTGATTTGGTTCTCAGCTTGATCATTATTGTTGTATAAAAACGCTACTGATTGTTGTACATTGATTTCTATCTTGCAACTTTATTGACTAAATTCATTTCTCAAATATAGAAGTCTTTTGAAAGAGTCTTAAGGATTTTCTAGGTATAAGATCATATCACCAGCAAACAGAGATAATCTGACATCCTCTTTTCCAATCTGGATGCCTTTTATGTCTTTCTCTTGCCTGACTGACCTGGCTAACACTTTCAGTACTATGTTGAATAGGAGAGGTGAGACTGAACATCCTTGTCTTGTTCTAGTTCTTAGGAGCATGCTTTTGGTATTTATCCATTCAGTATGATGTTGACTGTGCGTTTCTCATATATGGCTATTATTTTTATGTATGTGACTTCAATATCTAGTTTGCTGAGGGTTTTATTATAAAGGGATGTTGGAATTTATTGAATGCTTTTTCTGCATCTATTGAGATGATTATATGGTTTTGGTTCTTACTTTTTGTTTACATGGTGAATCACATTTATTGACTTGCATATCTTGAACCATCATTGTATTTCTGGAGCTAGTGCTGACGAGTTGATGGGTGCAGCACACCAACATGGCACAAGTATACATATGTAACAAACCTGCACGTTATGCACATGTACCCTAGAACTTAAAGTATAATAATAAAAATAAAAATAAAAAAAATAAAAAAAATTAAAAGATGGAAAACTCATCTGATCATGATAAGTTTTTGATCACATTTTCGACACGCTGCCGGACTTTATTTGCTAGTACTTTCTTGAGGATTTTGCACCTATGTTCATCTAGAATATTTGCCTGTAGCTTTCTTTGTTGTGTTCTTGCCAGGTTTTGTTATCATGTTGATACTGGTTTCACAGAATGAGTGAGAAATGAGTCCTTCCTCCTCATTTTTTAAAATCGTTTCAGTAAGATTGGTACCAGTTCTTCTTTGTACATCTGGTATAATTTATCTGTGAAGCCGTCTGATCCTGAGCTTGTTTTGGTTAGAATTTTAAATCATTTATTCAATTTAATAAGTTGTTATTTGGTTGTGCAGGATTTCTATTTCTTCCTGGTTCAATATTGAGAGGTTGTATTATTTCCGGGAATTTATGTTTTTCCTCTGGGTTTCCTAGTCTGTGTGAACAGAAATGTTCACAGTAGTCTTTGAGGATATTTTGTATTTCTGTGGTACCAGTTGTAGTGTCATATTTATCATTTCTGATTGTTTAAATCTTCTCTCTTTTTTTCTTGGTCAATATAGCTAGTGGTCTATCAATTTCATTTATCCTTTCAAAGAAACAACTTTTTGTTTTGTTGATCCTTTGTATGATTTTTTTGGTCTCAATTTTATTTGGTTCTGCTTTTATCTTATTTATTTTCTTCTGTTAGCTTTGGGTTGTTCTTCTTTTTCTGGTTCCTTAAAGTGCAATGTTAGGTTGTTAATTTGTAATATTTCTATTTTTTCAGGCAGGAATTTAATGCTATAAAGTTTCATTTCAGCACTTACTTTTCTGTATCCCAGATGTTTTGGTATGCCATAGCTCCATTTTCATTCAGGTAAAGAAAATTTAAAAATGTTCCATCTTAGTATCATTTTTCACCCCAAGATCATTTCAGGATCAGATTGTTTTATTTCCATATGTGTTATAGTTTGGGAGTTTCTCTTGGAATTGTTTTCTCGTTTTATTCCACTATGGTCTGAGAAAGTAAAGTACTTTATGTAATTTTGATTTTTGAAAATTTACTGAGACTTGTTTTGTGTCCTTACATGTTGTCTGTCTTGGAGAATGTTCTAGGCACTGAAGAGAAGAGTATAAAATCTGCAGTTGTTGAGTAGAATGCAATGTGTTTGTTAGGTCCATCTGGTCCACAGTCAAATTTTAGTCCACTAATTTTTAGTTGATTTTCGATCTCAATGATTTGTCTAGTTCTCTCAGTAGGGTATTGAAGTCCCCCACTATTACTGCATTGCTATTTTCTTAGTGCTAGTACTATTTGTTTTATGAATCTAGGTGCTCCAATGTTGGATGCATATATATTTATGATTGTTAGAGCTTCTTGTGGAATTGATACCTTTTACATTATATAATGAACTTCCTTGTCATTTTATGTTTCTACATTTAAAGCCTGTTTTATCTGATATTAGTGTAACTACTCATGATTGCTTTTGGTGTCCTTTGCATGGAACATCTTTTTCTACATTTTTACCTTGAGCCTGCTAATGTCTTACCAGTCAGGTGGGTTTCTTGTATGCAGCATATGGTTAAATAGTGTTGTTGTTGTTTTAAATTAATTTAGCCACTCTGTATCATTTAAGTGAAACATTTAATCCATTTATATTCAAAGTTAATATTGATATGTGAGGTGTTCCTGTCATAATGTTAATTGTTCCCTAGTTGCTTTGTAGTCTCATTTGGGTAATTTTTTTATGAGATCTGTGAATTTTCTGCTTTGTATGCTTTTACTATGGTAAGCATCAACATTTTGTTTCCACGTGTAGGACTCCTGGAAGCATTTGTTGCAGGGCCAGTCTCTTGGTGAAAATTATTTTAGTGTTTTCTTGTCTGGGAAATACTATACTTCCCCCTCATTTATGAAGCTTAGTTTAGCAAGATATAAAATTTGTGGTTGACAGTTTTTATCATTAAGAAGTCTGAAAGTAGAACTTTAGTCTCTTCTGGTTTGTGAAGTTTCTCTTTGTAAGTCCATTGATGGGCTTAGGAATTTGATGGACTTTCCTTTACAGGTAATCGCACGTTTTTGTCTTGATGATTCAAAGTTTTTTTCTTCACATTGTCTTTGGATAGTGTGATAATTACAGGTCTTGTTGAAGTCCATTTTGCATTGTATCTTTCTAGAGTTCTCTGAGCCATATTTATATCTGGAGGTCTAAATCTCTAGCAAAACTAAGGATTTTTTTTTTTTTCAATTATTTCCTCAGATATGTTTTCCAAACTTTTTCACTTTTTCTTCTTCCTCAGGAATACCTATGACTTGTAGGTGTGGATATTTTACATAACCCCATACTCTTTAAAGGCTTTGTTTAAAATTTTTTTTCTTTTATGTTTGTCTGGGTTAATTTGAAAGATAGGTCTTCAAACTGTTGAGATTCTTTTTTCTGCTTGGTCTAGTCCATTGTTAATGCCTTCAACAGTATTTTATAATTCCTTCAATGAAGTTTTCATCCTTAGAAGTTCTGTTTATTTGTTTAATATCTATCTCTTTGGTAAACTTTTCCTTAATTTCCTAATTTGATTTCTTTCTGATTTCCTTCTGTTGGCTTTCAATTTTCTCTTGAATCTCAACAAGTTTCTCTAAAATCAATATTTTGTATTCTCTATCTGTATTTTCATGTTTTCATTTTGGTTAGGATATACTGCTAGAGAATTAGTGTGATATTTGGGGGCTGTTGTAATACTCTGTTCATACTTTCAGAATTTCTGGTTCCTTCTCATCTAGATAAACTATGTCTCCTTGTTATTTTTGAATTTACTTTCATTTGGATGAATTTTTTCACCCTTGAGGATGTGACTATAATGTGTGTTGTGTAGGGTCATTTGGCTTTTGTTTTAGGTGCTTTCAATGGCAAAGATTCTGCATGAACTCCTTAGCTATAGATAGCCTTTGTATGATGGCTTTCTCAAGTGCTGGGTGTAGGAGTGATGTACTGGTTAGGTGAGTAGACTAACAGTCTCTTGCAGAGACAGAGTGGTGGAGGTCTCAAGAATCTCATCATGCTTCTTTGCGCTGTTCAATTGTGTCAACAGGTTTTGTAACGGGTTGTGTAGTTCCCTCTCCAGGCTAGTAGGTGGTACATGCAGGTAAGAGCCGGTTGTGGTGGTAGCACAAGGGTTTATGTTTAATCTTTGTTTACCAAGAGAAGCTCCCTGCTGCTTCAGGCAATGGGCTGGTCTCTGGAATGCCTGGTGGCCTGGGCTCCCCACTCAGCCCCAGAGGGGGGTCTGGTGGCCTGGGCTCCCCACTCAGCCCCAGAGGGGGGTCTGTTTGGCTAGACAGGGCAGGCCTGCCAGACCACACTAAGTAGAAATGCAAGAACTGCTGAGGTGAGGGATGGAAAAGGTCTCAATCTAGTTCTGTCTCTGTCATGGCCACCTTGTCTGAGCTCCTGCCACAGCTCCCATCCTCACATTCTGTGGCCCACAGCACAATCAGACGGAAGTCTTTAATGAAGATCAGATTATGCTACTTTCCTGCTGAAAACCTGGTTGCTCTCACCACAGACAGAATGAAATTCAAATCCATTGCCAATATCTGCATGATCCTACATCTCTCACTTCATTTCCTGCATCTCAAGTCACTGTCAACAGGCTGGAAATCATGGTCCATTCTCAGCCCTGATACGTGTTCACCATGTCCTTCCCTACAGGTCCTCACGGCTGGCTCATGGCTGACATCCAGGCTTCCGTTAAGAAGCCACGTGCTTAGAGAAGTGCCCAGCTTAACCTAGTGCTTGTCACGCCCCCAGTACATGTTCTCATATCCTTCTGCTCTATATCCTACATACCCCTAAACATTTTAATAAAATTATTCTGTTTGTGAAATTGCTTATTTCTTTGCCTCCTTCTGATTCCACCAAAAAAGTAAGGTACAGTGAGTATGAGACCTTGTGTACCCGCAGAGTGGTATCCAGAACAGCGCCTGCTACAAGGCGGACACAAAACGAAGTGCTGCTGAGTTGATGGCCAGACACACATAGAGTATTGGTACTGGCAAAACAGGAAAAAAAAGAGTCTCATTTGACAACCTTAGGCATCTTATCCAGTAGTTTTGGCTTTGTTGACATTTTACATTATTAATATAATATTAAATAAACAATGAAACAGAAGGATTCAGACATTTTCAAACTTTGCTCCTCTTGTTCATTCACTGCTACAGAGCAACCCTCATGTTAATAGAGGAAAATTTTAGGTACTGCAGCATCTCCAAAATGTCTTAAGTCATGTGTTGCTTTCATCAACACCTAGTGGTAGTAAAAAAAAAAAAAAAACTGGGTAACTCAAATATAAGCAATATAAATCAGCAAAGATAACTAGTTTCCACCAATATACACACACACATACATATATATGTTGATACAGATACACATATATGTATGTCTATATGTAGATATATAGATACACACAATGTTTGTGGCAGCATAAGCCTATATGTACATTTTACTTTCCCACTTTTTATTTAGATGAAGTCACAAGAAATGTTTATATTTATTCCTCAACCCATTTTTCTACAAGGTCTATGGAACACAACAATAAATAGTAGGCTCAGGAACAAACACAATGAGAAATCCTGGGAATTCTGTTGAATTAGAAATTGAAGGTACAATCTAAGAGGAAAGAAGTTGCTCACTTCTCAGCTGATTTCTGGCAGCCGAAGTTGCCAGAAAGGCAAGTGTTTGAAAAGTTCTCTTGGTTTTTAAGTGAAAACTACCTAATTGTCAAATATTTAAATTAATCTATTTTAACCCAGTATGGACCAGAAAACTACAATCAAAACACCTCCATGACACTTAGGCCACCTGTGTGCAATCACAAGTTGAGAGTATGTTTGCTTATGGTCAGTCACACCTTCACACCTATCTAGCCATCACTAGAGGTTAATAAAGACAATAAAAATGTTTCCTCATAACAAGGCAAACAACAACAAAAAATAACTTCCACTAAATAATGACTTTTGGGACCTGCTCAGGTCATATGTTAAAATTTTAAAACCAGAAATTCTATTTTTCCATGTCTTTTTGGAGCAAAAGTTGGAGCTGTTTGCCAACTAATTCTCTCTCTCCTCCTGACTGTGTCCCTTTTCTACATACTATAGGGAAGTTGTGCTGCTCTTCATAGAGAGGAAGGAAGTAATATAAGTCAAAGAAAGTGCGGCGTGAAAGAGCTTTGGGAAAATTATATAACTTAAATGAAACTGACACATTCCTAGAAAAACATAAACAAAGTTGAATGAAAAAATACATAATCTGAATGTATATCCAGCAAACACAGGCAATGAAATAGTAGTTTCTAGTGAATTCTGCCAAATCTTTAAAAAATAACTAATACAAATTCTTCACAAACTCTTCTAAAAACATCAAGAGGATATAATTTCCAACTTATTCCATGGAACAAATATTACCCTGACACAGACCAGACATCACAAGAAAACTACAAGATAATAATCCTCACGAACATAGATGCAAAATGCTAAACAGAATACAAGCCAATCAAATCCATCAACGTTTCTAAAAGATTATACATCATGTCTATGTGGGATTTATACCAGAAATGCAAGGTTGGTTTAACATCCAAAAGGAATTTATCCAATACCCCTGATGAAGTAAATAAAAGACAAAATCATATGATCACCTCAAGAGATGCAGAAAAAGCATTAGATAAAATCCAACAGCCTTTCATGATAAAAATGTCCATCAAACTAGGTATAAAACAGAACTTACTCAATCTGATAAAAGTTATCTGTGGAAAATCCATAGTAAACAATATACACAGGAAGAAAGTCTGAGTGTTTTTCTGCTAAAATAAAGAATGGGACAAATATGTTTATTCTTGCCACTTCAATTTAACATTTTACTGGGTGTGCCTATCAAAGGAATATGAGGAGGAAAAAAGAACTAAAACTCATCTAGATAGGAAATTAAGAAGCAAAATTACTCTATTTGCAGATAACATGATCCTGTACTTAGAAAATTTTAAGAAATCTGTTAAAAATTATTTGAACTAATAAATGAATTTAGCAATGTGACAGGATACAAGATCAATAAGCAAAAGTCAACTGTATTTATATATGTTTGCAATTAACATTCTAAAAAATAAAATTAAGGAAATAATTCTATTTATAGGAGTTAAACTGAAGAATAAAAACCCTAAGAATAATTTCATTAAGAGAAATGCAAAACTCTCAAACCTATGTATCATTGTTAATGAAAATGGAAGAACTAAATAAATGGAAGAACTAAATAAATAGAAAGACATTCCATGTTAATGGATTGAAGACAATATGGTTAAAATTTAATAAAGTCTTAATATTGTGAAGATGGATAATTCTCAGATTGATCCACAGATTCAATACAATGTCTATCAAAATCCCAGCTGACTTATTTGCAGAAATTGACAAGCTAATTCTAAAATTTTATGGAAGTTCCACGAACCCAGGATTGTCAGAAACAATCCTAACAAAGAAGAACAAAGTTGGAGGGTTCACATTTCCTAATTTCAAAACTAACTACCAAGGAACAATAATCAAGGCAGTATGGTGCTGGCATAAGCATGAAAATATTAATACAGCTTTATAAAAATAGAGATATAGATCAATGGAATGGGAATGAGTATCCAGAAACAAACCCTTACATGTATTATATAATTTGATTTTCAACAGGATTTCCAGGACAATTCAAAGGGGAGAAGAAAAAACTTTTGAAAATATGATGCTGGGATCTCTGGATATCCTCATTTAAAAAATAAATATGTTTATATTTGTTCTTCACACAATACACAAAAATATAAAAATATGCTCAGAATAGACCCTTTACCTAATAGTAAGAAATAAAATTATAAAAGTCCAAAGGAAAACACAGGCGTATATCTTTATTATCCTGGGTCAGACAATTGTTTGCTAGATAAAATAAGAAAACAAACATATGGCAAAAGTAAAAATAGATCAACTGAACTTCATCAAAATATAAAACTTTCCATGACAAAGGATACTTTGAAGAAAATGAAAAGGTAACTCACAAAAGGAGAGTAAATATTTGTAAATCATATGCCTACATGTATCCAGAACATAAAGTTATTTTTTAAAACACTCACAACTGAAAAAGATAATTAATCCAATTAAAAATGGAAACACTGGAAAATATACAAATGGTAAATAATCATACGTGAAGATACTTAACATTAATCATTAGGGAAATGCAAATCGAAGCCACCAGCTCACACTCACTAGAGTGATTTTAATAAAAAAACAGACACAAAGTTTTAGCAGTAATATGCAGACACTGGAATCTTCATACACGGCTGGTGGGGACGTCAAGTGGTACAATTTTCTTCATCCAGTATTATCACATCAGAGACACTACTGATTTCAGGAATTTCGAAAATAATGAAATAGAATTGGAAACAGTGTGGCCAGTAATTCCACTCATAGTTTTATACTTAAGAGAACTGAAAACCAGGTCCATTCAAAATCTCATAAATGTTTACAGCATCATTATTTATATTAGTCAAATAGCAGAACAACCCAAAGTCTATCAACTAATGAATGGATAAACAAAATGTGCTACAATGGAATATATCTGGTAGTAACAAGAAAACAGTCTGATACTATAATGTGGATGGAACTTGAAATCATTATGCTAAGCAAAAGAAGTCACAAAAGACCAACTGTATGACCAACACTATGTAAAATGTCCACAGAAGGCAAATCTTTAGAGATATAAAGTAGATTTGGTGTTGCCAGGTTTTGGGGAGGGGGTAATGGGGACTGACTGCTTAATGGACGTGGGGTTTTATATTAAGGGTGCTCAAGAGTTCTTAAATTGGACTATAGGGATGGCTGCACAGCTCTGTGAATACACTACAAATCAACGAACTGTAGACTTTGGGTGAACAGTATGGTGTGTGAACTGTATCTTAATACATCTAAAAAAGAATAAGACAGCTTTGGGAATAAAGGTTTGGACAGGCCACACTGTGTGATGGCCTCAAAGAGACAATATGTTGGCAGCTGCTTTTCAATATGAACTTCATTGTCATAAAATGACCCCCTGCACCGTCACATATGAAACGCAACATGGAAGGGAAGCGAATTCCTGGTCTTAATCTCATTCTTGTAAATTGGGAAGATATTCCAAAGTTATTCAGAAATGAAGTCTGAGAGAAGGTAGACTTGCGTCAGTCGATGGTAATCTATTCCATTCATTCAGTCATTCATTCATCTTGTATTGCAAAGATTCTTGAAGTCTTTTATTAAATATTTTTGAAATTTTGTCAATAGCATATCCCTGAGGGTGCCAAAAATAAATACTAAACACTGTATCAAGAAAGTTTTGTAGTTGTAATTTGATTATCATGTCTGTTTCATTTATTTAATTTCTTCAGTAGGAATATTTATCATGTGTTTTGTCCTCTGTATCTATTATCCACTTTCTCGTATTTTTACTTGTCTTTGTTTTCTTAGCGTAATTTTCTCCACATCACTAACTCAATTTCCCCAATATCTCTTTTCTGCTTCCTATTCTGTGAATGCACCTTTTTTGCTTTACAAAATAATCAAATGTGTGCTTTTCAGTTCCATAGTCAGTATTGATAATTTATACAAAATAGGTTTCTTTCAAAAGAAAATCCTATTTGAGGTTATTTCCTTCATCTGCTTCGCATGCCTGATGCTGCAGGTGCATGCTGGCTCATGGTGTGTTATTTCCTTTATCTGCATCACATGCCTGATACTATAGGTGCATGCTGGGTCATGGTGGAGTCAACGTTTCTGTCACTTTTGTTTCTTGACTTGAGTAACAGGTGAGCACGGCGTCACTTACAAGTGCTCCCTGCCAGTCTGCTTCAGAACAAAATTAATTTCTCTCCCAGATACAAGCTTAAAGGCAACAATCTCTCATTAAATTTCTTATCATTTATTGATAAATATAATGAACTGAGAATGAATTTGCTGTCACCACTGCTGCCTGTCTCGGGATGACGTGCAGGGCACTCATTCCTGGGAAACCTGAACCGGCTGTGCCTTCCCTGTGCCGGGAAAATGCTTGTCCGGCAATCAACCCTAGATGCTATCCCTGCGGACAGTGTTGTCTTCGCCATTTTCCAAGCAGCCACACGCCTCCATCTAGGGCCGATGCCCAGAGTGCTACCTGGAGTGAAAAACATGCCTCACATTCCAACTCATGAGTATTATGGCAAAACGACAACAGGATTATGGAAAACAGAATAAGCCAGGATAATTAGTCAGGTATTAACTATAAATATTCTAACTGATAAGGTCCGTTTGTGTGCATAAATCATTATAGCCTGCCTTGTCATTCTAGAATTAAAGTCACAATTGTGTGTGTGTGTGCGTGTGTTTAATATTACATAACTTATAAGCTCCTTCTCTATAACTTCACTTTAATGCACTGACTATTTTAACAATGAGGCAAGACTTAGGAAATTGAATCATTCTTTGAGGTCGTGGCATTCATCCTTGAAATCCATTATACATTAATACATAGACTTTCAGGAAGAACTAGCTATAATCCCTACAGTTATGGAACAACACAACTGCCATCTGGTTTTCTCTGTCTCTGGTACTAAATCCTCTCATTACCAGCAGAAACAGGCAAATTAAGAGAAAGTTTTCTCTGTAGCGTGACCAGACATAAACCACCAGCATATCTTAAGGTTTTTACTGGTCACAGGATGGTAAGTACTTAATGAGTAAATGGGAGATTGAAAGAAAGGTCAGTAAATCATGACTAAAAAAAGAAAAGCATATAGATTTCCCTTTTAAAATAATACAATATACTCCTTCCAACCTGCAAAAATAAAGAGGTAATGACTTCATTTTAAAAGGTAAGTTTTCTAATTCTTTTTCTTTCTAAGAAAAGGGTGCCAACTTTTCCCTCTGACTTAGGATGGCATTTCCAGAATTAGGCATGATATAAAAAGAGTTAATATATACCAATTTTATTGGATTTATTTTAATAATGTGCTTTTTCTCCAAGTTCAATAAAAATGTGCACATCAAAATTGATAATGCATAGAACTGACCAAAAAATTATGTTCACAATTTATAATTGAGATAAGTGCTGTTATAGACTGAATATCTGTGTCCTCCCAAAATTCCTAGGTGATGTTGAAGCTCTAATCTGCAATGTGATAGTGTTAGGAGGTGGGGTCTTTGGGAGAGTATTAGGTCACGGGGGTGGATCCCCCTCATGTGATCTGTGCCCCCATAATAGGAGAAAGAGGCAGGAGAGCTCCACCACCACGTGAGGACACAGTGAGAAGAGGCCGTTCGTGAACCCAGAAGCAGGCCCTCATCAGACACGGAAGCTACCAACTCCCAAAACCTTCATCTTGAATTTCTAGCCTACAGAATCTGTTGAAGCCACCAGGTCTGTGGGATTTGGTTGCAGAGGCTTGAGCTGACTGAGACGCCTCTGGTGGAGCCCCCTCCTCTGATTCGCACCTGCAAAGTACAGAGCAAGGCCTCTCTGAGCCGGCTCCAGAGCGGAGGCTCCAGACAAATGGAGGAACTGAATGGCCATGGATGTCCAGCCCCTCTGAGGGCAGTGAGAACCCATGAGCTATTTGCCTTTAGTAAAGAATAGAAGGAAAATATGGCAGCAATAAAAGTAGATTTTTAAAAGAAAGGTGAAAGGTTAGCAAAGGCATAAAGCTGTGTGTTGAGTTAGAATAATCACAAAGCGGTCAGCAGCTGCTCCCCAGCTCCCGGAGGTGCTCAGGGCAGGACACAGAGTGGAGCTGTGACTGGATGCCACCCCTGTCCTGGACCATGCAGGTTCCCCTTGGCTTCCTTTATGCAATAAACTACATAACTTAGATTAAAACAACAAGGGCATTGACAGAGTCCAATAGCCAAAGTTCACTTGACAAGATACAGATAACCTGAATTGCCCTAAATCTAATAAAAAATTGCATTTTTCCCAAAGAAGAGTCTAGTCTTAAGTCACTTTACTGCTAGGTTATTTCAAAACGTTCTAAAATATAGTAGGAGAGAGAACAAGTCCCAATTCATTTTATAATGCCAGAATTACCCTACTATCAAAAGCAAATATATTAGGAGAGAAAATTGGGGATTATATACCTCATAAAGTTAACTGCAAATATCTAACAAAACGAAGTCAATCATTTTCAGCAGTGGATTAAAAGAAAAATACATAATCCCTATTGATAGTTATACCAGTATTGCAAGTTTGCATAAAATTTGAAAATCTACGTGATACACCATATCAGACTACAAAACTAAAACCATATGAACATCACAATAGATGCAAAGTAAGTTTTCCACTAAATTCAACACATTTAGGATAAAAACTCTCAGCAAACTAGGAATGGAAAGGGGGACTTTCTCAAACCGACAATCTACTGAGTGTAACAATCAATGGAGAAAAATGGACTATTTATCCCTGAAATCGGGACAACCACTAGGATACTCCCCTAATAAAATGTCTTTTTAACATTTCATTAGAGATCCTAGCCAATGCAAGATGGAAGGAAAAAATAAAAAAAGAAGTCTTATGTCAGGGAGAAAGAAGTAAAACTGTCTTTATCCCAGATAACATGATTGCCTACATAGAAAATCTTGAATAATCTAAAAATAAAGCCGCCAAAACTAGTAAACAAGTTTGACAGTCACAAGATATAAAGAAAGTAAACAAAAATCAGTTGAATTTATGTATGGTAACAACAGGAAATATTTGAAAACTGAACTTAAAAAAATACAATAAAATAAAGCATATGAACATTTAGTCATAAACTTAAAATATGTGCAAGACATATACAATGAAAATTGTAAAACATGGCTGGTAGAATTTGACAGAGATTTAAATAAGAAATATATTATGTTCACAGATTGAAAAATTCAGTATTTTTAACATGTTTCACAAGTTGAGCTATATACACATAAAAATCACAAAACAGCACCAGGTGTTTTTGTAGAAATGGAGAAAGTGATTTTACATTTATATAGAAATGCAAAAAAAAAAGTTTCTATAAAACTACAAATATACATCTTATAAGGACCAGCAGGCACACTCCCGGGAGCTTAACCCAAGAGCAATGGAAATCCGTGTCTAAAGAGTCCACATATGAACATCCACAGCCACTTTATTCATAACTGCCTAAACCTGGAAGCAATCAAAAGTGCCGTCCACAGCAGAAGGCTGAGCAGACTGTGGCACCTCAACCCAGCATAACACCCTATTGACCCCACCTCCTCACAGGTGAGTTCTGGAAGCATTGTGATAAGCCAAAGCCGCCTGAAAACAGAAGCCAAAAAAATCAAAACTCCATATAGTAAGATTATACTTATTCGACATCTGGACAAGGCACAACTCTAGGGACACAGAATAGGCCAGTATGGCCAGGAGGGGTGGGATGGGATTAACTGCAATGGACTCAAGGCTTCTGGGGTCATGAGTATCTAATCTTGATCAGAGTTGTGGCTCCATGATTACATCTGAGCATGGGCCTCAGGTGGCCCAGGGTCTCCCATGTCTTTGCTGTGACCTCTTGATGATGCCCCAAGAAAGCCTTGTTTCCTCTCAATGTTACAGGCTGGGAAAGATGCATAGATGCGTATTTCTTTTTTTCTTTCTTTCTTTTTTTTTTTTTTTTTTTTTTTTTGACGGAGTCTCACTCCGTCGCCCAGGCTGAAGCGCAGGGGCGCAATCTCGGCTCACTACAAGCTCCGCCTCCCGGGTTCACGCCATTCTCCTGCCTTAGCCTTCTGAGTAGCTGGGACTACAGGCGCCCGCCACCTCGCCCGGCTAATTTTTTGTATTTTTAGTAGAGACGGGGCTTCACCGTGTTAGCCAGGGTGGTCTCGATCTTCTGACCTCGTGATCCGCTCGCCTCGGCCTCCGGAAGTGCTGGGATTACAGGCGTGAGCCACCGCGCCCGGCCAAGATGCGTACTTCTTAAAGGAACTGAAAGTCAGTATGTGCCTGCGTCCTGCCAAAGGTGACGAGGAGGAAGGCGCGGGCTGTGGCGGGCAGGGCAGGGCGAGGCTGAGCACGGGAAGAAGCTGCATCTGGGCGGCCGAGAGGCCTGGAGTCGGGCGCCATCCTGAGTGCAGACCCGGAAGCAGGAACTGCTGGGCGGAAACGGAGCGGAGAGCGCCGGTGACAGGCAAGGCTGCGCCCTTCCACGTCTCCGGAACCTTCTCCTCCGTACCCCTGTCCTTGTCTAGGAGGCCTCCCTTCATCTCCGGAGGTCCCATCAACGCTCCTGTCCTCCAGGCCCCTCTCCACAGCCTCCCCTTGGTTTCCCAGAGCTGCTGTGACAAAGGACCACACACGCAGTGGCTGGAAGACGCAGACATATCCTCTCACGGCTCTGGAACTCGGAATCCCGGAATCCACGCGTCCGAGGGGCCGCTCGCCTGTGAGAGTTCTCGGGAGAATCTTCCGTTGCTTCCTCCAGCCGCTAGAGGCGCTCGAGTCCCCTGGCTCCGGGCACTGACCGCGAACCTCTCCTTCCATCCTCATCTCTCCTCGGACGCTGACAACACCTGCCCCTACTGTAAAGGCCCCCGTGACACACTGGGCCACCGGATCATCCCAGGTCTCCACCCCAGGAGCCTTCACTGAGCCACCTCTGCAGAAGCTCTTGCTGCCTAAGGTCCAGTGTCCACAGTTCAGGATCAGGAGGCGGACATCCTTGGGGACCATCTCTGCCCACCACACCTGCCGTGTGCCATTCTCTGGCTGGCTTTAACCCAGCACAGTCTAGCCTCTCCTCTCCTTCTCAGTCATGGCACAACCATCCCAGGCTCCAAAAGCGCCATCTCCTCTAAGCCCCTACAGCGCTTCCGGGACCTAACTGCATTCCGCCTTTTATCACCTCCTGCCACTTCAGGGATGATGTGGCAGATGACAACCACCTGGCAGATGACAACCACCTGGAGGATAGAGGTTGTGTGTTCTAGAACTTCTGCATTTTCCAAAGCACCCAGTACATGGTAAGGACATGATCAACACTTCAGAAACACGTGTCTGAAAATTATTTGTAAAAACATATATAACAATAATCAAATGTGTTACTCATTTATAAAACAGCCGCAAGGATTCCAATTTTAATCTAAAAAGCATTGAGAATACTCAATAAAATTTAGCCCCTAGTTATGTACTCAAAATTGCTAAGTGTTTACTGGTTTTTCTAATATGTTCTATTTTTCTGTATGCCAAGGACATTTTCTTTAAACAACACAATCTGTGCTTTAATTAGAACACTGCTACATTTTGTCTTTTCGACTAAAAGAACAAATCCTCTATTTAAGGAAGAAAAAAAATGTTCCACTTGCTAAGAAAGCAATTTTTCCTGGACATTTCACAGAATCTCTGATAGTCTTTTAGGAGGCAGAGGCTATTAAACATGATGTGAGCATCAGGCTCTGCCCCGGTATGCCGATCCTTCTTAGGGGATCCTGAGCTGTCCAGAAAGTTCCAAACGTGTCTCATCTGAAATCTTCCCCTTTTAACTAACCATGACAACCTCATTCACCACATCTGTCCATTCCTACATAGGAAGTCCTATTTATGTAAATCTGCATTATCTGTTAATCTAGTTCAACTCATGTCAAGGGGCATTTTTTAAAATGTTAAAAATGAAAACAGAAACCCGATTCCAGGTGATTTTCTCTTCTCTAAAGGGTGAAGTTACCTTTGTCACTCTATCCCAAACAACCCTGGTAGAGCGTGTGAGAAGAAGGTCCGGGAGCCACCCCTCCCCCGCCCAGGGGCCACAACCGTGCTCAGGCCATGAGGGTACAGAGGCCATCTCGGCCATGTGCCCAAATGAGCTGCCTGTCCTCAGTGCTTCCCCAGCCCCCCACGCAAGGCTGTGTGAAAGGAAAATTGATACTCAGCACGTGGGAAATCCTCTGATTTTCTCTCGCGCTCTCTATTTTTTGCAGGGAATGTATTTTTCCCTGTAAATAATAAAAATAAATAAATAAAATATAAATCCCTCTCCCCTCTTTTCTGATCTTTGCTTCTCAGAAAAATAAAATAAAAATAGGTTGGGTCTCCAGACACAGCACTTTCTTCCAAATATTGTCTTTTTCTTGTCTATGAAACTGTGGTAACACTTGACTATCTCAATATTAATCATTCTTGCAAGAAAATTAAAGTTATGAGGATTCACAATATAGGAGAAACATTTATGCCAGTTGAAAGAGTAACTCGGATAAAAAGCCAACCAGCGTGGGCTTCCTTTAGGTGAAACTGCTCTCAGATGGTCCTATCAGAAGACAGGTTAATTATCAACTTGTGTAGCCAAGAATTACCATAAAATCAACCACAGAGAATGCTAGATTTCTGACTGAAGGTCTGAGGTATCAGTTTACCAGCATCTGTTTCTCTCTGAAAATTATCCTGTGCATATCCCCCGAAATTAAAAAGCAAAATGGCCTTAATTTGAGGATTGGATCCTCCCAGGGTGTCTCTGCCCGGCCCAGCACAGGGGGAGCTGGGGAGCTGCAGGCCCTCTTATTCCTAGCGGGGTCCCACAGCTCAAGTTGAGGTTCTGGTTTTTCCACTTCCTAGAAAAGAGACACATCCTTGAACTCACACAAACCCTTCTATTTTAGAGGAAGAAAATACCTTAATTACAGAAGTTGCTCTAGCATGAAATGTTCCCTCACCAGTTTCTAAATTTGCCAAAAAAAAAAAAAAAAAAAACTTGTCTTTCTGTTTAATGGCTGTAGGCACCTGCGTTTCCGTTGCTTTTCTTTGATGGATCCTGATATAAATTCAGCAGGAAAAGCTCTTCCTGGAGGGGAGTCCGTGCTGTTTTCTTTAGGAGGGAGTGGTGTGTGGTCTGCAGAAGCCACATTATGTCTAAGAATGAGAGTGGTATATATTTGCTTTTCAGGCAACACTCGATGATTGGATTTTCTGTCTTCACAAATTGAGGTGATTGTTTTTGGGGGGAAAATTGGACATATAATATGCTTCTGCACAGAAAAACTCGCCCAGCAAATTGTGTAGCCTAGAACATCTCTTTTCTAGTGTTACTGAAGAAAACTATGTAAAAGAAACAAATAGGTTCATGTCAATCCTCGTTAAATCTGATTGATAATAAAACTTCTGCTGTGCTCCAATAAAATAAGCATTAGCCTTGAAGACCTAAGGTCTGGGTTCAGGAACTGAGAAGTGGGTGCTTCCTTCCCTGTGGAGCTGACGCAGCACCTGGATATCTGTCACCCTTGCCTTCCCCGCTGAGAACACACTGACTTCTTCAGCACTGTCCTGAGTCACGGGGCTAAGGCAGTGCCCTCATGGAGGCGGTTTATGATGGCAGGATACGCCAAGTGAAGGAGCAATTTCAGGATGGCAGGGCCACAGCTGACCTCACGGTGCTCAGGACAGGTGGGGCCACAGAATGGGGAACCAGAACCAGTCAAACTGGACCAAAGGGACCGGGGAGGTTGAGAGGGGATGGGAGAGGGTGGATGACATTTATCAGAGAGCAAAGAAGCACCAAGTATCTTCTACCCAGCAAATGGCACAAAGCTCCTGCTGGGACTGTGGAGAAATGAGTGAAATGAAAAAGCCCCATGCTGGAAGATTTGAGCCTCCCTTCCCTTAGTAGAAGAAACACGCACTTCCCATTTCCATCAACAATCAGAGAGGAGGTTTTGCCCTTTGTTTTTATTTTATCTCAATTAACTGCATGAACGTGTGCTATAAAAATAAAATAAAATAAAAATAAAATAAAATAGCTTTGTTTCTTTTGGGTAAAAGTGGGAAGACTGCTAGAAATAAGTGAGGCTTCTTACTTTTCTTCTCCAAAAGTGCATCTGGTTTGTACAAGAATCCCAGGGTAAAGTGTGATTCAATAGCGTCACCTCGCCAATGTCAAGGAGCCGAGAGAGGTGTGGCTCACAGAGCTCCTGCCACCTGGCCACTCAGCCACGGAGCGGCTCGGCGCCACTGGCCACTCAGCCATGGAGCGGCTCGGCGCCACCTGGCCACTCAGCCGTGGAGCGGCTCGGTGCCACCACCCTCCATGAAGCCCTCCAACAAGGGAGTGTGCCCACAGCTCTTCCAGACACAGTCTGGCCTTCTCCTGACACTGACCCTCAGAGACACAGACACCTCAGAGGCCATGCTGTGTGGAGCCCGACTTCTCCCAAGTGGCAATGGCCAGGTGACTTCTGCACTCACCTCTGCTCTCTGAACAGCCTCATCCCTCCTCCCCTTCCTCCGTGATTCTCCAGGCTCCACGGTGGAGGGTGCCCACAAGTGAAAAGTATGTCTTGATCTTTTAATCTCCCTCTACTCAATATATTCTGGACCAATTTCTAAGAAAACTGGTACCTATGACACTTTAAATCCAACTAGGGACATGAATCAGGACTGAAGGTCAGCGCACACTTGGGAGCTCAGAGTTCATCCTGGGGCAATGGGAGCCACTGAGTGCAGAGCAGAAGGGCAGGTGGGGTGGAGGCTGCAAATACGATTCCGGCCCCGGGGCGGGGCAGCGAGTGACCATTTCAGAGGGTGAGATCAGGGACACAGGGACGCCTGCTTTGCAGCCCCACTGAAAAGCACGCAGGAGGCACCAAGTTGGGCAGGAAGGATGGGAGGCAGCACCTGATTAAACCAAAGTGTGATGATGGATGGGGCAGCCTGACCACCACCTCTGCAGCTTCTCCTTCCTGACGCCACCTCTGCAACCTCTGCTAAAGACAGCCTCTGCTTCATCCTGACCACCACCTCCAAGCTTCTGCAGAAGAGAGCCTCTGCAACTTCTCCATCTTGACCACCACCTCTGCAGCTTCTGCTAAAGACAGCTTCTGCTTCATCTTGACCGCCACTTCCGCAGCTTCTGCTAAAGACACCTTCTGTTTCATCCTGACACCACCTCTGCAATTTCTTCATCCTGACCACCACCGCCACAGCTTCTGCAGAAGAAAGCCTCTGCTTCATCCCAGTCTCCACCTCTGCAGCTTCTTCATCTGACCACCACCTCTGCAGCTTCTGCTTCATCCTGACCACCACCTCCGCAGCTTCTATGGAAGAGAGCTCTGCTTCATCCTGACCATTTGTTGCACAGATTCCCTCTCCTTGGGATGGGGTTTTAGTGTCTCACAGCTTCCTCCAGGCACAGTCTCTGCACCTTAGGACTTCCATTCTAGGCAAGGCTCAGTTACAAAGTGACCAAGTCCACAATCAGTGTTGAATCAGGGCCATGGTCAATACTAACCCGAGGTGCTGAGTGAGCACAAGAGAAGAGAAAGCTGCCCAGGCACAGTGGCAGGGGCCCTGCCCACAGGAGTCCTCTCCACGCTGCTTCTTTCAGAAACCCACTGCATGCGCACTGACTTTAATGTGAACGGTGTTCAGGGTATGAGTCTCACAATCCGAAGACGTTTTTGATTGGAATCACATTTCATATTTTACATTAGTGCATTACTAGCTACTCAACTTTACTCACAAGCAGGAGGAAACAGGCACAGAAAAATCCTAGAAAAGGAACCTGCAGTCTCCGGTGTTTTCACCCCTGCAGTGGGGCTAGAAGAGATGAGGCTGGGACATCCCAGTGTCCTCTGTGTACCAAGGAGGTGTGCAGGGAGCTTCCAGATTAATAGGCACATCTGTGAAACACCAATTATTCTCAAAGAATAAGTGGGGAAGGTGAGTTCCTCTAACTGGTAACTATAAGGCTTATTTTATATTAAAACAATGCATACACTGTGAAGGAGGACTACAAGTTTTTGCACCATTAAAAAAAATAAAACTCTAAAAACAAGGAGAGCAAGATTCTAATTAGGGCTTTGCCAATACAGGTGAGTGACTTTAAAGTTAAGGAAAGACCAAGATTCAGGTTTGAAGATGGTTGTTAAATGAGGAGATTAGAAGCCAAAGAAAAAGCCTGGAGATGCATGTGTGTGGGTGTGGGCATGTGTGTGCACAAGTGCATGTGAGTGTGCACCTGTGTGCCTCTGTGTGGACATGTGTGTTCACGTGCATGTGAGTGTGCACCTGTGTGCATCTGTGTGGGCATGTGTGTGCACAAGTGCATGTGAGTGTGCATCTGTGTGGGTGTGTGGACATGCGTGTTCACGTGCATGCATGGGCATTTGTGTGTGCAGTTTCATGTGCATGATATACATGTCTGCTTGCAAGTGTGGGGGCATGTGTGTACTCATGTTCCTGTAGGGACACATTAATGTGCATGTGTGTATGACTTGTTTGCATGTGCATGTGTATATGGGTGCACCTGCATGTATGTAGGTGTGTGTGTTCGTGTGCATGTATGATCACATGTGTGCGCCTGCATGTGTATATGTGCATATGTGTGGGCACAGGCATGTCTTTGAATGTATATATGTATGTGCAGTCGTGTGTGTGCATGTGTGTGCTCATGAGTTTGGAATATGTGTGTGCTTGCATGTGAAGGACATGTGTGTATTCATGCACATGTGTAAGCATGTATACATATGCATGTGTATGTTATGCATGTGTGTGCACATGTGCTTGTGTGTGTGTCTGCACATACATTTGTATACCTTTGTGTGTACATGCATGTGTGTGCATGCCTGGAAACAGCAACATTAAAGACTACAACAATGGAAAGCATATTTCATGTGAATCAACATGGTCTAGCCTGGAAATCACCCAAACGACTGCCATTTGCTTCATGAAGCTGCTGATCCTTGAGGAGAACAGGCAGCTATTTGTTCACATATTTTGTCCCCTGCTCAAAGTCACACTCCCCAGTTAGACACAAACACCTGGATCATGAAAAACAAAGCTACAATAGAATGAGTCTGAACAGTAGTAAAAATGGTACCTGAGAAGCATTCTGGAGGGTGATTGATATTTCAAATTCAGGACACAGTCTGCCAAGATGCAAATTTCAGTCCGGAACATCACCAGCTCTAACCTTGGGCTACTCATTTAACTTCTTATTGACTAACTTTCCCCACAAGTAAAATAAGAAAAATAACAGGGCTAGGAAGTTGGGCTGTCATGATGATTAAGAAGTCAGTATTTACGATGTCCTGGGTATTTGGAACATAGTACAGACAGCATGGATGGGGAAAAGAAGCTACTATCCTTTATTACCTAATCCATTAATGTCTTTCAAGGAAAATGAAAAATATTTCTTTCTTGTTATGTCAAATATTAAAACAAGGTTTCATTACATCCCTTTTTAAAACAACATATATAAATGTGTATGTGTGCACATGTGTCTAAAAACATTAGGCCTATCCACTTATAATAATATACTTACACATACTGGATGGCTCATATGAAGCTAAAATTTCAGATAAGCATCAGGTAGTAAAATATGAGCTTTGTAGAAATCACTGCATTCTTGGTAAAATAAGTGATTAACCGAAAGTCCACTTTCCCTTAAATTTAAAATGTAACAGGATGAAAATGTGAGTATGGTTATCCAAAATGTATTGTTTTCTGAATTCCTGGCAGAGTCTCAATGACTTAGAAACACCATATTTCCTTATAGTACTACCTTCCACACAGATCCGTAGGAAACAGAATCGTTGCATGAATTATTCATCATCAGCTGTCTTTAGTTTACTCAAGGAGGCTTATTCTTTCTGGTGTTTACTAGGAAACTCTTCTCCCACCTGCTCACCTTTAAAGAGGAGGCCCAGGACCGAGTTGTAACTGAGCACTGGATCCTAACATGTAACTGTAACATGCAGCTGTACCTGGACCCTAACATGAATACACAGCCCTTGTTTAGATGGCTGTGTGATGAAGAATTAACTATAAGGAGGATGCTGATTTGGAATTCTGTATTGGAGATCAGTTTGAATTCAAACAAAGAAGTCACATGGAAGTCACAGATGCTCTTTGGATAAAATTTTACATAAAATAACCTATCTTCTAAAAGATTTCATCCATTAAAAATTATGAATAAAACTTGACTTCTTATTTGTGTTTGTTTTTATACAATTATTAGCAAAATGTGGCACAATTATTTCATAATGTATTTAACAAAATTTAAATCAAATTATAATCTCTATAAATTTTGGCAGTAACTTTGCTACAAGGTGTTAGTTCTCTGTGGACATTCAATGTATTAGAAAGTTGCAAATATACCATTAAGAGTTAAAAGATCTTAAAACGGAAAATCACTCCACTGTAGCAGCTGTTTGAAAGAAACCCACACATTTGCATAAGTAGGACTGATTTGTTCCCTGTCTTGAGAAAAGCAAATGTCTTTTTAAAGGAGAGAAGAAGAAGACCAGAGACAATGAAGCAACTTTCCTAAAACCACTTTTGGGGAGCATACTCCTTAGCAACAAAGCCACAGGGCGAGTTTAGGACACCTCCCACCTTCCCAAAAGGCAAGAGGACAGGTCACTGAGAGGATCTGTCTGTCTGGTAAAAACCACAAAGATATATGGCAACCAACACAGCCAGCAAAGCTGGGCACAGCCCAACGGGCATGCTCCTGTTCATCCTTCAAACCCCACCCTGCCTCCCGGGGATGCCTATGAGGCCGTTTGTGCAGCATTTGTACCTTCTTACTGAATCAATTATCCCACTGAATTCTTCATTGCACCAGCATGGGAGAGCAGACTGTTAAATACTGGGGAATGCTGCAAACTGGTAATCAAACCATTGATGCCTTAAACAGCCACTATGGACGTATTTATACCACAGAAATCAGCTCTCACCACAAATGAGGTCAATACCTGCCCTCAACCCAAAAGCCAGTATACCAGCTGTCCACTGAGGTCATGGTAGTATTTTCATTTCAATTTCCATTCAAATTTCGTTTGATTTCCAGTTCAATTTGATTTCCATTTTCCTTTCATTGAAGTTGAATTTAATATCACTTCAATGTTCCCTAGGAGATTATGATTAAGAAGAGCAGGGCCTTGGTTTACACACATCCAATGCTCAATGCAGAGAGCCTACAACACACCAAGTGCTCATTTTTTAAAATACATAATCTGACTTAAAATTATCATCAGGTTCATCCTTATAAATGACTTTATGGATGAGGACATTCTAGCCCAAATAAGCTAAGGGACTTTCCCAGGTTCATACACTTGATTAGTGAGAGCATGAGACTAAGACTCGGCGCCTTTCCCATTGCGAGACTTATCTGTACTCGGAATTTCAGAACTCCCTTTGTGCACAAGACATCCACTTACTGCACACATTAAAATATCCTCATAGATCAGAAAATCTATATTTTAAAAGTCATTTCTAACAGCTTTCAGCCCTGGCTAGCAAACTGTACAGGTGGCTACCATGAATCACAGGAGCGGAACGCTTCAGCAAACGTGGGGAAAAATGCCACCTAGAAGGTTGAATCTTATTACTTGATAAGTGGAAAATTAAATGACAGGGAAAATGTATACCTCCTTAAGTTTATGGCATCCCCCCAAATTCCTCTTTTTATTTAATTTTTGAGACATGCTCCTTATCGGATAATAATTAAAGTTTTGGATTTGGTCTCTGAAAAACATCAGATGACATTTACCAACTAAATTTGAATGAAAAGTAATAATTTCAAATTCTGGAAAAAGAACTTTGAATAATGCCTGAATCACTTTCACTAATGTACTTTTCTCCACTATTTTCCACGTATACTTAGCTATGATAAAATGTGGGAATAGACACCCCAACTCCCTGTCACCCCCACATCATCCTAAACCACGAGCTGCATCTCACAGTTCAGTAAGGGCCCTCCAGGCCCCTCACTGTGACCTCTGACCCCTCTCACCTTCACTGGCCATAGGCAATCACTCATCAAGTTGGGTGGATTTGCCCGTTGGGTATGTCTCCATCCCATGCTTCAATGGGGTCATACACAATAAACAAGGAAACAAGTATGAATAAATATACAAGAGAAGTACTGATGTTGATAACCTTCATGAAATCAATACATAGGCTGATGTTATAGATAATAACAGCGATTTTACATGAGGTCTTCCAAGAAGGCCATTCTCAGAAACCAGTGAGCTGAGATGAAAGAGATGAGAAGATCAGTTACTTGAAGAGGGATAGGTGGCACGAGGCAGGAAGGCTCTGCCATCCTCAGAAAACAGAGCAGAGATTGTGGAGGGTGGAAATGAGGTTGAGGAAGAAGCACATGGCTGTGACGCTGGGAACGCAGGCAGGTCCTGATCTCGGTAAGGTCTAAAGTGAGGCACGGTGAGGCTCTGATCCCCGCCTAGAAGCAATGGGTAGCTTTTCGACCAAGGGTATGAGACTTGACTTAACGACTCACAGGCAAGATGGACCATTGAGCGGCAGAGATGGCAAAGGTTCCCGAGTGGGAGGGAAGCTGTCGGTTATTTTATTAAACAGTGTAAGTGCAGGATACTGGTGCCTTAAAACAGGCTGGAGGCGGTGGGACAGCGGAAGGTGAGGCAGAGGATTGGGTGGTTAAGATGGAGCTTAAGAGAGAAGGGGCAAAATCCGTTAAATCCAGCGAACTATCCCACAGCAGACTCTGAGCAGGCCGTGGGCACAGGGGACCTCCTGCCACCATTCGCGCTGCTCTCTGGACCATCGTCATGGACATTACCAGGCAGGCACCTTTACTAAACGTGCTACGAAAATCTTCCAATACCGGGCAGATAAGCCACAAGAAGAAAAGTACAATGGTTTCTTACATAATATTGCACATAAAATAAAACCAGGACAATCCGTTGTCTCTGGATTATATATAATTACAGCATGTATTGCCTGTCAGTGATAGGAACAGGCTCTCCCACAACTGCTGTTTTCTTCAGAGAAGAGAAATCCTGGATCACCTACATTAGCAGTGGCCGGAAGAAGCTAGGAAGGCCGTGCAGACAGCAGGCATCTATGATGGTGTCTGCCAGGCAGGGCTGCCACCTCCAATCCTTGAGAAATCCCACAAGACGCTCGGCCTTCCCCACCAGCAGACCAGCAGCCT
This sequence comes from Piliocolobus tephrosceles, assembly GCF_002776525.5. Classification (NCBI taxonomy): domain Eukaryota; kingdom Metazoa; phylum Chordata; class Mammalia; order Primates; family Cercopithecidae; genus Piliocolobus; species Piliocolobus tephrosceles. The sequence goes on along the minus strand of NC_045448.1, from coordinate 904,748 downwards.
GGTGCTCCCCAGGTCCCCACTCGCCTTGGCTGAGGCTACCTCTGGAGAGCTACTGGGTAAACTGAGCAAATCTGGAAGATGAGTGGGACAGGTGAGAAAGGAGTCAAGCAGGGAGGGAGATGGATGGGGGTTCTTGAGTGGGGGTTGCACAGACCTGCTCATCTGCTCAGAAGAGGAGCTCAGAGGGGCAGAGGGCAGGGCTGGGGAGTGGACAGCAGGTGCCACCATGATTTTAGGGATGACACTACTGAACAATACTCATCACTGATGTGTTCTGAAACGGGTGATAGGAGACCGGTTCAGGCTGATGAAGGAGGAAAGAAGAAACGAGGACAGTGAGGTGGGGACAGAGCAGGAGAAGCAAGAACAATCGCTGACTTCCACATTTACTAACAAGGCCTTGGACTCCACCTCCCAACCATTCCAAAGACAATGTGCACATAGAGAACCGCTTAAAAGCTCACACAACATCGATATGTCGCAGCATGCAAGCTCATGTTTCTCTTCCTCCCCAGCTTCAAACCTTCATAACTCAAAACGCCACTCAAAAACAAATGTTATTTCATGATAAATATTTTACAGAATTGATAGAACTTCTCACTTCAAAAGATCCATACTTTTTCTATCTACCTTGAATATGAATTGCTTCTAATCATTCTGTTGATAAGCACACCACAAACACCAGATTCATTGCCTTGTATCCTTCAAATACATTTCATCCAACTCTTCAAATACATTCTCAGCCACAGGTTCCTCTTCTCTGAAGACAAGAGCAGTTGTGGAAGAGCCTGTTCCTATCACCAGCAGACAGTACTCACCATAATTATATGTAACCCAGAGACGACGGATTGTCCTGATTTTGTTTTACGCACAATATTATCTAAGAAGCCACTGTACTTTTCTTGTTATGGCTTATTTGTCTGGTATCAGAAGACTTTCGTAACACGTTAATAAAGGTCACTGCCTGGTAAAGTAACATCTTGAAGAAGATCTTGGGGAATAAACACAATAATAATAGCTATATGGACATATACCAATAGTTTTTGTTATCAACACATTTATTTTAAAAGTTATATAGCTAAACTCACAATTTACTAAATATATTCAGGATGAACACACAATTAATTCCAGTCTTTGATTATGCTTAGATTTTTTTTGTTGTTGTTTGTTTATAACACAGTAGGGCCTGGCGCGGTGGCTCACACCTGTAATCCCAGCACTTTGGGAGGTCGAAGCGGGCAGATCACGAGGTCAGGAGATTGAGACCATCCTGGCTGACATGGTGAAACCCTGTTTCTACTAAAAACACAAAAAATTAGCTGGGTGTGGTGGCGGGTGCCTGAAGTCGCAGCTACTCAGGAGGCTGAGGCAGGAGAATGGCGTGAACCCAGGAGGCAGAACTTGCAGTGAGCCAAGATCGCGCCACTGCACTCCAGCCTGGGTGACAGAGTGAGACTCCATCTCAAAAAACAAACAAACAACAAAAAAACCACAGCAGGCATTTTTTGTCAAACGTTAAGCTGTATGTGGTGTAGGCAGATGGGTGGGTAGGTGGACAGAGGGTTCTGTTTGGGGTTTGTATTTTCTTGGCTTATTCCTTAATTGATTAAACTTTAGGGCTTATTGTATATTAAACATCAATGTATTCAATACTCCTAGCCCCAGAGACTTTTTCCTGCAAATCTCCTAAGGGTCACAGGGGAATTGGTGCTGTTTGCTCACAGGTGTGAGTGCAAGTACATGGTGTTTGCTCATGGGTGCGAGTGGAAGTACGTGGTGTGGTTTGCTCGGGGGTGTGAGTGAGTGCAAGCACATGGTGTCTGCTCACAGGTGTGAGTGCAGATGTGTAGTGTTTGCTCACAGGTGTGAGTGCAAGCATGTGGTGTTTGCTTGCGTGAGTGAAAGGGCATGGTGTTATCTGCTCACAGGTGTGAGTGCAAGCATGTGGTGTGCTTTGTTCATGGGTGGGAGTGGGTGCAAGTGGCGTGTTGTTTGCTCCTGGATGTGAGTACAAATGTGTGGTGTCTGCTCACGGGTGTGAGTGGAAGGGTGTGGTGTTTGCTCACAAGTGTGAGTACAAGCACGTGGTGTTTGCCTGCACCTGTGCGTGGAAGGGTGTGGTGTTATCTGCTCACAGGTGTGAGTGCGTGTGGTGTGGTTTGTTCACGGGTGTGAGTGGGTGCAAGTGCAGGGTGTCTGCTCCGCCATGTGAGTGAGAGCAAGTGCGTGTGTGATGTCCATGTGTATGTTTCACCTTCTTCATGCGCTCTCTGTTTCAAATGACCTAACGTGCAGAATTAATAAAATACAAGGGCAGAAAATTAGGATAGATGAGATTTTATGTTTTTACTTTGGGGTATGTATGTAGAACACACAAAGCCATGAGAAGGCGCAGTGTCCACCCTATAACCACACAGAAGGTCAAAGAGTGTAAAAGTATTAATTAACTTGAGCCCACCAGAACTACGGCTCCAAGGCAACAAAGTGAACTACAATCCAGAGAGCAAAAAGCCCGTCTGAACAGAGACAGGACTGAAAGACTTCACGATCGGCACAGCTCCAGAGAAGGAAATGCTGCCAAAAAACAGGTTGGGAGGAAGCCAGCAACATTTTAGAAACTTCAGCTGACAAGACACTTTTGAAAACCTAGAGCTTCATGAATGATTCCGAAAATCTCCCTCCCTCACCAGCAGCCTCGACAGGTCCAGCAAAGACTGAGGCAGGGAGGACACCCAAGGGAGCCAGTGTCCAGCTCCTGCAGGCAGGGGCTGCTGATGCATTGATGCCCTAAAGCTCACCCCAGGGTCAAACTGAGAGGGCTGCCTGGAAAAGAGGTAGGATCAGGAAAACCAAGCAGTGCCTTACCATGGCTGGGTAACGGGTGCAGCTCCCTGTGGAGGAACACTCGTGGGAAGCCCCTGTCCTTCTGCCCCCAGGCTTGGGGTCCTGCTACATCATGTGGAGCATGAACATGGGGCAAAGCTCTCTGGCACCACAGCCCATGAGCCCACAGGACGAGCAGCCCACCTCAGAGGATGTGAGGGTTGTGGTCTCTGAAGGTGACTTCGAAGGGGATGACAGCAACAAAGATCAACCACCCAGCTCAACTCAACACTCTCAGTAACATCCAGCCAAAGAAGAGGCCACCACTTCCTTCTTTCTTAGTTCTATGAGCTTAAAAAAAAAAAAAAAAAAAAAAGCATAAATAAATTCATTTTCAGGAAATGAAGCCATCACAGAGACAGGCCCAGGGATAACACTGGTCCTGAGATACCAGACTGAAACTTCAAAATGACTGAGATTTGGATGTTCAAGTGTGCGAGACACGAGATTAATGAAACACATGGACGGATGGAAAATCTGAGCAAAGAAAGCTGAAACCCTAGACATTTAAAAGACAAAACTAAATGAATGAGAGCAATACAGAACGTCAGCATGAATCCCTTCCATGGGGCTTGTTAGACAACTGGACCCAGGGGAGGAAAGAATAAAGACACCGGAGGACAAATCAAAATGAGGTATAAAAACTGAAACACAACAAAAATGAAAAAGAACAGAAAGAACGTATCAGAGCTGTGGGAAAATAGGAAACTCAGTAACAGGCAGTTACAGTTCTAGAAAGAGGAAAAAATAAAAAGGCAGAGGCATGTTCAAAGAGTTAATAATAAAGAGTTCCAAAATCAGTAAAAAACAACAATATCCAAGTAAAAACAATGCCCAAGAAGCCCAGAGAATCCCAAACAGGTTAATACGCCCCATCCCTCAATGACAAAACAAAACAAAGCCTCAGCCTTTTACAATCAACTCCAGAAAGCCAAAGGTAAAGAAAACCCCCTGAAAGTAGTTAAAACAAAAAACACTGAAAAAACTTTCAATCCAGAAATCCATACTCAGCAAAAATATCTTTTATAAATGTGGGGAAATTTACCTAAATACGCCTTCAGAACAACAAAAGCTGAGAGAATTCATTGGCAACAGATCAGCATCACAAGAAATGCTAAAGGATGTTCTCCAGGAAAAACTGTGATGTCAGACAGAATTGCGGATTACATAAAGGCATAAAGGACAGCATGTTGAAAAGATGATTGTTTTTAATTTGCTATAAGAATTACTGCTCACTGAAATCAAACAAAGAAACAATGTACTAGAGGTTCCTAAAAATATGGAAGCAAAACATATGCTAACTAGAGCAAAATATGAGAGGTAAGAAATATACGTAAATGTTACAAGACACTAAAATGGTATACTGTCACATAGTAGTAGATACTTGTATTAGGCTGTTCTCACATTGCTATAAATACCTGAGATTGAGTAATTTATAAAGAAAAGAGGTTTAATTGGCTGACAGTTCTGCAGGCTGTACAGGAAGCATAGCGGCTTCTGCTTCTGGGGAGGCCTCATGGAGCTTCCAATCACGGTGGAAGACAAGGCGGGAGCAAGAGGTCATATATGGTGGGAGCAGGAGCAAAGGGGTGGGGGTGCTACACACTTTTACACAACCAGATCTCATGAGAACTCACTCACTATCAGGGGGACAGTACCAAGGGGATGGTGCTAAATCATCCATGAGAAATCCACCCCCATAATCCAATCACTTACCACCAGGCTCCACCTACAATAGTATGATGATGATTCAACATGAGATTTGGGTGGGGACACAGATCCAAACCATATCAATAGTGTCAAGTGGAAGATGTACATAATAACACATCATCTGTTAACTCCTGCTATTTTTTTTCTGTTTGCTTGTTAGATGTGTAAAGAAAAAAAGCAGGAGTTACTACTCTAATTTCAGACAAAATAGAATTTAAATCAATGACAATCAAAGAAGACAAAGAAGGACCTCACATAACGGTAAAGGGTTCACAACAAGGAGACTTGATAATGCTAAATGTGTATGGACTCAACACAGGAGCACCCAGATTCATAAAACACGTACTTAGAAACCTATGAGGATACTTAGATATGGTAAGGGTGGGAGACTTTAACACCACACTGGTAGTATTAGGAAGAGCATGGAGACAGAAAACTAGAAAGAAATTTGGGACCAGAACTCAGTATTTGACCAAATGGACCTAATATATATCTCCAGAGCTCTACACCCCAAAACAACAGAATATACATTATTCTCATCTGTACATGTTAGAAACTCTAAAATCAACCACACAATAGACCATAAAACAATTCTCAGTAAATTAAAAAAGAATATCAACCACATTCTTTGACCACAATAAAAATACATATCAATAACAAGAAAATCACTCAAAACTATACATAGAAATTAAACAACCTGCTCCTGAATGTCTTCTGGGTAAACAAGAAAGTAAGGCAGAAATCAAAAATTATTTGAAACTAATGAGAACAAAGATACAACATATCAGAATCTCTGGAACACACCTAAAGAAGTGTTAAGATGAAGGTTTATAGTGCTGAACCCCCATATCAAAAAGTTTAAAAGACCTCCAATTAACAACCTAACATCATATCTTAAGGAATAAGAAAAAGAAAGGAGCAAACTAACAGAAACTAGCAGAAGAAAAGAAATAAAGAAAATTAGAGTTGAGTTGCAACAGAAACACACATGAAAAAACATACAAAAGATTAGCAAAACCAGAATTTTGTTCTTTAAAAAAATAAATGAGATGGATAGGCCGGGCGCAGTGGCTCAAGCCTGTAATCCCAGCACTTTGGGAGGCCGAGACGGGCGGATCACAAGGTCGGGAGATCGAGACCATCCTGGCTAACACAGTGAAACCCTGTCTCTACTAAAAATACAAAAAACTAGCCGGGCGAGGTGGCGGGCGCCTGTAGTCCCAGCTACTCGGGAGGCTGAGGCAGGAGAATGGCGTGAACCCGGGAGGCGGAGCTTGCAGTGAGCTGAGATCCAGCCACTGCACTCCAGCCTGGGCGACAGAGCAAGACTCCATCTCAAAAAAAAAAAAAAAAAAAGATGGATATACTGCTAGCTAGCCTAATAAAAAAAAGAGAAAAGATCTAAATAAAAACAATCAGAAATGACAAAAAAGACATTACCACTGACCCCACAGAAATACAAAAAAGAAACTATTATGAACACCTCTATGCACACAAACTAAGAAACCTAAAAGAAACAAATGAATTCCTAAAAACATACGACTTTCTATGGCAGAACTAGTAAGAAATTCAAATGCTGAATAGATCAGTAACATAACAAGTTCCAAAACTAAATTATTGATTTAAAAAAAAAAAAGCCTATCAACCAGAAAAACCCCAGGACCAGAAAGATTCACAACCAAATTCACAGACAAGTCAAGAAAAGCTGGTATCATTCCTAATGAAACTATTCCAAAATACTGAAGGGGAAGGATTCCTCCACAACTCATTCTAGGAAGCCAGCATCATTCTAGTACCAAAACCTGGCAGAGACAACCAAACAAAGGAAACTTCAGGCCCATATCCTTGATGAATATAGATGCAAAAATCCTCAACCAAATATTAACAAACTGAATCCAGCAGCATATCAAAAAGCTTACCCACACAATTAGGTAGGCTTTATCCCTGGGATGAAAGGTTGGTTCAACAATACAAAACAAAAAAATGTAAGTCATCACATAAACGTAACTAAAAACCAAAACCACATGATCAACTCAACATATGCAGAAAAGGCTTTTGATAAAATTCAACATCCCTTCATGTTAAAAACCCTCCACAAACTAGGTAATGAAGGTATATTCCTCAAAATAGTAAGAGCCCTCTATGACAAATACACAGTCAATATCATACTGAATGGACAAACTCTGGAAGCATTCCCCTGGAGAACCAGAAGCAGACAGCGATGCCCACTCTCACCTCTCCTATTCAACATCGTATTGGAAATTCCTAGCCAGAGCAATTAGGCAAGAGACAGAATTAAAAGGCATATAACTAGGAAGAGCGGAAGCCGAATTATCTGTTTGCAGACAATATTATTCTACACCTAGAAAACCTCATAGTCTCTGCCCAAAAGCTCTCAGATCTGATAAACAACTTCAGCAAAGTTTCAGGATATAAAATGAACATACAAAACTCAGTAGCATTTCTAAACACCAATAACTTCCAAGGCAAGTGCCAAATCAAGAATGCAATCCCATTCACCATAATCACACACAAAAATAAAATACCTAGGAGCACAGCTAAGCAGGGGGGTGAAATATCTCTATAACAAGGACTAGATAACGAACTAGATAACACTGTTGAAAGAAATCAGAGATGACACAAACAAACAGAAAAACATTTCATGCTCATGGATAAGAAGAATCAATAGTGTTGAAATGGCCATAGTGTCCAAAGTAATTTACAGATTCAATGCTATTTCTTTCAAACAACCAAATATATTCTTCAAAGAATTAAAAAAAAAATTATTATAAAATTCATATGGGACAAAAAAAGAGCTTGAATAGCCAAGGCAATCTTCAGCAAAAGGAATAAAGCTGGAGGCACAACATTACCCAACTTCAAACTATACTACAAAGCTATACTACAAAGCTACAGTGATCAAAACAGCATGGTATCATTACAAAAACAGACACAGGCCAAAGGAACAGAGTAGCGAGCCCAGAAATAAAGCCACATACCTAAAATCATCTAATCTTCAACAAAGTCAACAAAAACCATCAATGTAGGAAGGACCCCCAATTCAATAAATGGAGCTGGTGATAACTGACTTGCCATATGGAGAAGATTGAAATTGGACCCTTCCTTTCACCATTCACTAAAATCAACTCAAATGCATTAAAGACTTATATGTAAAACCTAAAACTATAAAAACTCTAGAAGGAAACCTAAGACATTCTGGACATAGGAACTGGCAAAGACTTCATGACAAAGACTCCAAAAGCAATTGGAACAAACCAAACACTGACAAATAGGATCGAATCAAAATAAAGAGTTTCTGCACAGCAAAATAAACCTATCAACAGAGTAAAAAGACAACATACAGAATGAAAGGAAATATTTTAAAACTATGCATCTAGCAAATATCTAATACCAGAATCCCTAAGTAACTTCAATAATCAAAAAAGATCAATAATCAAAAAAGAAATAATCCCATTAAAAAATGGGTAAAGGATATGAACAGACACTTCTAAAAAGAAGACATAAGAACTTATGGGAAGGGGTTAAAGCACCACTCCATAGGTAATACATGGTGGTAAACACTGGCAACAGAAGGCAAGAAATACCCCAGATCAGAAACATAAGACTGCACCTTAAGAATCAGGAAAAACACAACCAAAGTAAGTCCAAAAGCAAGCACTGAGAAAATAATAAGCACAAAAATCAATGAACTTCAAAACCAAAATTTAAAAAATGAGATTTAAAACGTATCCTTTGAAAAGAACACTAAAATTGATAATTAAGTAGGGAGACTGATTTATTTTTAAAAAACAGAAAAGACCTAAATTAACAGTATTACAAATGGAAAAGGGGGGCATCACCACAGAACCCATAGACTTTAAACACATAAGAAATATTGCAAACAACTTTTCATCAATGGATTTCATTACTTAGATAAAAAGGACAAAGTTCCTGAAAGAAAAAACTATCAAAATTCATTCAAGAATGAATAATGTGAATTTAACCCATTATCATAGAAGCTGAATTTATAGTTTAAAAAACCCTCAAAATAAAATTCCAGGCTCAAATGCATTCTGCATGAATTTTACCAAAGAAATAATGCAAATACTACAGGATATCTGTGGAACTATAAAAAGACACTTTCTTTTCTTTTTTTTTTTTTTAATTTTGAGACAGACTCTCACTCTGTTGCCCAAGCTGGATTGCAGTGGCACAATCTCAGCTCACTGCGAACTCCATCTCCTGGGTTCCAGCAATTCTCCTGCCTCTCCTGAGTAATTGCAATTACAGGTGCCTGTCACTATGCATGGCTAATTTTTGTATTTTTAGTAGAGATAGGGTTTCACCATGTTGGCCAGGCTGGTCTCAATCTCCTGACCTCAGGTGATCCATCTGCTTTGGCCTCCCAAAGTGCTGGGATTACAAGCGTGAGCCACCGTGCCTGGCACAAAAAGACACTTTCTAATTCGTATTGACAGGCAGGATTACACCAATACCCTGATGCCAAAACAGGCAAAGGCACAACATGAACAGAAACAAACCAATATCCAACGTGAACGTAGAAGCAAATGTCCACAGATGAAATGCAGCAAATTGAATCTAGTAATACATAAAAAGATGATACGCTGTGACCAAAGAGGATTTATCTCTAGAATGTAAGGTTATTTCAAATTACAGAATCAATGTGTAATTTACCATAAAAACAGACTAAACATAAAACACTATTACCACAATAGATGAGAAACAAGTTTCACCATATTCAACATCTACTCCCAATAAAAATTTCATTAAACTAAGAGAAGGGAACTTCATCAAACCAAAAAAGGCATCTCTAAAGCACATACAGTGACATTTTACTTAATGATGAACGCTGAATGTTTTCCCTTTAAAATAGGAAATAAGGCAAGGTGGCCATTCTTCCCATTTCTACTAAATAGCATATTTGTGGTTTTACCCATTACGATAGGTCAACAGAAAAAAAGAAAAAGAGTACAAGTTGCTAAAAAATAAAAGAAACACACAGAGTCTGTCCTCCCGTCCCTGTTCTGCCTGAACAGGGTGCACATTTTCCCATATATATTTTTGACTAGTGACAATTCTGTTTTAAGGTAAATTTACATCCTTTGTCAATTTTTCTTTTGGACTTTTTAAGTTTCTCATTTCAGAAGCTTTTTAACATTAAAAATATAGCCATTCAACTATTATTTGTTTTGGAAATAATTTTCTATTTCATTGTTTTGCATTCGTTTTACAACTTATCTACATTTTGTTTTGTCCTACATGATTTTGAAAAATTTCCTTATAGTCAGAATTATTGTTCTCTTATGAATTATGCATTATAAAAGGCTTTACAAATCTCAAAAATCTTACAGATAAAGATGAAAGGAACATATTCCTTAAAGAATTCTCACCATCAGAGTTCAAATGAACACAATGAGAAATTAACCAAAACACAGTAAGCAATTTCCCCCAAGGTTAAAAAAGACAAAAGTAACAAATTGCACAATGAGGCAAAGATTGCAGATATTTAAATTTTTAAGTAAAAAAAAAATGTAAAATAAGTACTCTTAATAAATATAAATACCCAGAAGAAGTTATTATAAGTGTAACAACAAACATTTTAAAAATATCAAAACTAGTTTTGGTGACCCTGAAGTAACTGAAGACCCCATACAGAATGTGGCACAGAGAAGGCAGGTGGGACAAGGTGGGTTCTGGTCCAGGCCC